>NW_025408238.1:391691-650676 GCF_905475395.1 Chrysoperla carnea | reverse complement strand
AAATTTTGACTTACTTGGATCAAAATTTCAATGATTTGTATAGTCATGACTCTCATGTTGAAAAATCGAAAATTTTCAAAAAATGTTTTTTCTATCGAAAAATGTCAAATTTGATCTTTTGGCTTATTTCTACTTAGTCCAGTCATAAAGGACCTCTATGTATACATTTTGACTTACTTGGATCAAAATTTCAATGATTTGTATAGTCATGACTCTCATGTTGAAAAATCGAAAATTTTCAAAAAATGTTTTTTCTATCGAAAAATGTCAAATTTGATCATTTTTGGCATATTTATACTTAGTCCAGTCATAAAAAACCTCTTTGTATAAATTTTGACTTACTTGGATCAATATTTCAATGATTTGTATAGTCATGACATTTTAGTTGTAAAATCGGAAATTTTCAAAAAATGTTTTTTCTATCGAAAAATGTCAAATTTGATCATTTTTACTTATTTATACTTAGTCCAGTCATAAACGACCTCTATGTAAACATTTTGTCTTACTTGGATCAAAATTTCAATGATTTGTATAGTCATGACATTTTAGTTGTAAAGTCGGAAATTTTCAAAAAATGTTTTTTCTATCGAAAAATGTCAAATTTGATCATTTTTGGCTTATTTATACTTAGTCCAGTCATAAAGGACCTCTATGTATACATTTTTACTTACTTGGATCAAAATTTCAATGATTTGTATAGTCATGTCTCTCATGTTGAAAAATCGAAAATTTTCAAAAAATGTTTTTTCTATCGAAAAATGTCAAATTTGATCATTTTGGGCTTATTTCTACTTAGTCCAGTCATAAAGGTCCTCTATGTATACATTTTGACTTACTTGGATCAAAATTTCAATGATTTGTATAGTCATGACTCTCATGTTGAAAATCGAAAATTTTCAAAAAATGTTTTTTCTATCGAAAAATGTCAAATTTGATCATTTTTGGCTAATTTATACTTAGTCCAGTCATAAAGAACCTCTTTGTATTAATTTTGACTTACTTTAATCAAAATTTCAATGCTTTGTATAGTCATGACATTTTAGTTGTAAAATCGGAAATTTTCAAAAAATGTTTTTTCTATCGAAAAATGTCAAATTTGATCATTTTTGGCTTATTTATACTTAGTCGAGTCATAAAGGACCTCTGTGTATACATTTTGACTTACTTGGATCAAAATTTCAATGATTTGTGTAGTAATGACTCTCATATTGAAAAATCGAAAATTTTCAAAAATGTTTTTTTCTATCGAAAAATGTCAAATTTGATCATTTTTGACTTATTTATACTTAGTCCAGTCATAAAGGACCTCTATGTATACATTTTGACTTACTTGGATCAAAATTTCAATGATTTGTATAGTCTTGACTCTCTTGTTGAAAAATCGAAAATTTTCAAAAAATGTTTTTTCTATCGAAAAATGTCATATTTGATCATTTTTGGCTTATTTATACTTAGTCCAGTCATAAAGGACCTCTTTGTATACATTTTGACTTACTTGGATCAAATTTTCAATGATTTGTATGTTGATGATTCACTTGTTGAAAAATCGAAAATTTTCAAAAAATGTTTTTTCTATCGAAATATGTCAAATTTGATCATTTTTTGGCTTATTAATACTTGGTCTAGTCATAAAGGACCTCTATGTTAGTCATAAAGGACCTCTATACATTTTGACTTACTTGGATCAAAATTTCAATGATTTGTATAGTCATGACATTCTAGTTGTAAAATCGGAAATTTTCAAAAAATGTTTATTCTATCGAAAAATGTCAAATTTGATCATTTTTGGCTTATTACTACTTAGTCCAGTCATAAAGGACCTCTATGTATACATTTTGACTTACTTGGATCAAAATTTCAATGATTTGTATAGTCATGACTCTCATGTTGAAAAATCGAAAATTTTCAAAAAATGTTTTTTCTATCGAAAAATGTCAAATTTGATCATTTTTGGCATATTTATACTTAGTCCAGTCATAAAAAACCTCTTTGTATAAATTTTGACTTACTTGGATCAATATTTCAATGATTTGTATAGTCATGACATTTTAGTTGTAAAATCGGAAATTTTCAAAAAATGTTTTTTCTATCGAAAAATGTCAAATTTGATCATTTTTACTTATTTATACTTAGTCCAGTCATAAACGACCTCTATGTAAACATTTTGTCTTACTTGGATCAAAATTTCAATGATTTGTATAGTCATGACACTTTAGTTGTAAAGTCGGAAATTTTCAAAAAATGTTTTTTTCTATCGAAAAATGTCAAATTTGATCATTTTTGGCTTATTTATACTTAGTCCAGTCATAAAGGACCTCTATGTATACATTTTTACTTACTTGGATCAAAATTTCAATGATTTGTATAGTCATGTCTCTCATGTTGAAAAATCGAAAATTTTCAAAAAATGTTTTTTCTATCGAAAAATGTCAAATTTGATCATTTTGGGCTTATTTCTACTTAGTCCAGTCATAAAGGTCCTCTATGTATACATTTTGACTTACTTGGATCAAAATTTCAATGATTTGTATAGTCATGACTCTCATGTTGAAAAATCGAAAATTTTCAAAAAATGTTTTTTCTATCGAAAAATGTCAAATTTGATCATTTTTGGCTAATTTATACTTAGTCCAGTCATAAAGAACCTCTTTGTATTAATTTTGACTTACTTTAATCAAAATTTCAATGATTTGTATAGTCATGACATTTTAGTTGTAAAATCGGAAATTTTCAAAAAATGTTTTTTCTATCGAAAAATGTCAAATTTGATCATTTTTGGCTTATTTATACTTAGTCGAGTCATAAAGGACCTCTGTGTATACATTTTGACTTACTTGGATCAAAATTTCAATGATTTGTGTAGTCATGACTCTCATATTGAAAAATCGAAAATTTTCAAAAATGATTTTTCTATCGAAAAATGTCAAATTTGATCATTTTTGGCTTATTTATACTTAGTCCAGTCATAAAGGACCTCTATGTATACATTTTGACTTACTTGGATCAAAATTTCAATGATTTGTATAGTCTTGACTCTCTTGTTGAAAAATCGAAAATTTTCAAAAAATGTTTTTTCTATCGAAAAAATGTCATATTTGATCATTTTTGGCTTATTTATACTTAGTCCAGTCATAAAGGACCTCTTTGTATACATTTTGACTTACTTGGATCAAATTTTCAATGATTTGTATGGTCATGATTCACTTGTTGAAAAATCGAAAATTTTCAAAAAATGTTTTTTCTATCGAAATATGTCAAATTTGATCATTTTTGGCTTATTAATACTTGGTCTAGTCATAAAGGACCTCTATGTTAGTCATAAAGGACCTCTATACATTTTGACTTACTTGGATCAAAATTTCAATGATTTGTATAGTCATGACATTCTAGTTGTAAAATCGGAAATTTTCAAAAAATGTTTATTCTATCGAAAAATGTCAAATTTGATCATTTTTGGCTTATTACTACTTAGTCCAGTCATAAAGGACCTCTATGTATACATTTTGACTTACTTGGATCAAAATTTCAAGGATTTGTATAGTCATGACAATCTAGTTGTAATATCGAAAATTAGAAAAAAATGTTATTTCTATCGAAAAATGTCAAATTTGATCATTTTTGGCTAATTTATACTTAGTCCAGTCATAAAGGACCTCTATGTATACATTTTGACTTACTTGGACCAAAATTTCAATGATTGCTATAGTCATGACATTCTAGTTGTACTATCGAAAATTTTCAAAAAATGTTATTTCTATCGGAAAATGTCAAATTTGATCATTTTTGGCTTATTTATACTTAGTCCAGTCAAAAAGGACCTCTATGTATACATTTTGACTTACTTTAATCAAAATTTCAATGATTTGTATAGTCATGACATTTTAGTTGTAAAATCGGAAATTTTCAAAAAATGTTTTTTCTATCGAAAAATGTCAAATTTGATCATTTTTGGATTATTTATACTTAGTCCAGTCATAAAGGACCTCTATGTATACATTTTGACTTACTTGGATCAAAATTTCAATGATTTGTATAGTCATGACTCTCATGTTGAAAAATCGCAAATTTTCTAAATATGTTTTTTCTATCGAAAAATGTCAAATTTGATCACTTTTGGCTTATTTATACTTAGTCCAGTCATAAACGACCTCTTTGTATACATTTTGACTTACTTGGATCAAAATTCAATGATTTGTATAGTCATGACATTTTAGTTGTAAAATCGGAAATTTTCCAAAAATGTTTTTTCTATCGAAAAATGTCAAATTTGATTATTTTTGCTTATATATACTTTGTCCAGTCATAAAGGACCTCTATGTAAACATTTTGCCTTACTTGGATCAAAATTTCAATGATTTGTATAGTCATGACATTTTAGTTGTAAAATCGGAAATTTTAAAAAAATGTTTTTTCTATCGAAAAATGTCAAATTTGATCATTTTTGGCTTATTTATACTTAGTCCAGTCATAAAGAACCTCTATGTATACATTTTGACTTACTTGGATCAAAATTTCAATGATTTGTATAGTCATGACTCTCATGTTGAAAAATCGAAAATTTTCAAAAAATGTTTTTTCTATCGAAAAATGTCAAATTTGATCATTTTTGGCTTATTTATACTTAGTCCAGTCATAAAGAACCTCTATGTATAAATTTTGACTTAAATGGATCAAAATATCAATGATTTGTATAGTCATGACATTTTAGTTGTAAAATCGGAAATTTTCAAAAAATGTTTTTTCTATCGAAAAATGTCAAATTCGATCATTTTGGGCTTATTTCTACTTAGTCCAGTCATAAAGGACCTCTATGTATACATTTTGACTTACTTGGATCAAAATTTCAATGATTTGTATAGTCATGACTCTCATGTTGAAAAATCGAAAATTTTCAAAAAATGTTTTTTCTATCGAAAAATGTCAAATTTGATCATTTCTTGCTTATTTATACTTAGTCCAGTCACAAAGGACCTCTATGTAAACATTTTGTCTTACTTGGATCAAAATTTCAATGATTTGTATAGTCATGACATTTTAGTTGTAAAATCGGAAATTTTAAAAAAATGTTTTTTCTATCGAAAAATGTCAAATTTGATCATTTTTGGCTTATTTATACTTAGTCCAGTCATAAAGAACCTCTATGTATACATTTTGACTTACTTGGATCAAAATTTCAATGATTTGTACAGTCATGACTCTTATGTTGAAAAATCGAAAATTTTCAAAAAATGTTTTTTCTATCGAAAAATGTCAAATTTGATCATTTTGGGCTTATTTCTACCTTGTCCAGTCATAAAGGACCTCTATGTATACATTTTGACTTACTTGGATCAAAATTCCAATGATTTGTATAGTCATGACTCTCATGTTGAAAAAACGAAAATTTTCAAAAAATGTTTTTTCTATCGAAAAATGTCAAATTTGATCATTTTTGGCTTATTTCTACTTTGTTCAGTTATAAAGGACCTCTATGTATACATTTTGACTTACTTAGATCAAAATTTCAATGATTTGTATAGTCATGACTCTCATGTTGAAAAATCGAAAATTTTCAAAAAATGTTTTTTCTATCGAAAAATGTCAAATTTGATCATTTTTGGCTTATTTATACTTAGTCCAGTCAGAAAGAACCTCTATGTATAAATTTTGACTTACTTGGATCAAAATATCAATGATTTATATAGTCATGACATTTTTGTTGTAAAATCGGAAATTTTCAAAAAATGTTTTTTCTATCGAAAAATGTCAAATTTGATCATTTTGGGCTTATTTCTACTTAGCCCAGTCATAAAGGACCTCTATGTATACATTTTGACTTACTTGGATCAAAATTTCAATGATTTGTATAATCATGACTCTCATGTTGAAAAATCGAAAATTTTCAAAAAGCGTTTTTTCTATCGAAAAATGTCAAATTTGACCATTTTTGGCTTATTTATACTTAGTCCAGTCAAAAAGGACCTCTATGTATACATTTTTACTTACTTGCATCAAAATTTCAATAATTTGTAAAGTCATGACATTTTAGTTGAAAAATTTTCAAAAAATGTTTTTTCTATCGAAAAATGTCAAATTTGACCATTTTTGGCTTATTTATACTTAGTCCAGTCATGAAGGACCTCTATGTATACATTTTGACTTACTTGGATCAAAATTTCAATGATTTGTATAGTCATGACTCTCATTTGAAAAATCGAAAATTTTCAAAAAATGTTTTTTCTATCGAAAAATGTCGAATTTGATCATTTTTGGCTTATTTATACTTAGTCAAGTCATAAAGGACCTCTATGTATACATTGTTACTTACTTGCATCAAAACTTCAGTAATTTGTAGAGTCATGACATTTTAGTTGTAAAATTTTCAAAAAATGTTTTTTCTATCGAAAAATGTCAAATTTGACCATTTTTGGCTTATTTATACTTAGTCCAGTCATAAAGGAGCTCTATATATACATTTTGACTTATTTGGATCAAAATTTCAATGATTTGTATAGTCATGACTCTCATGTTGAACAATCGAAAATTTTCAAGAAATGTTTTTTCTATCGAAAAATGTCAAATTTGATCATTTTTGGCTTATTTCTACTTAGTCCAGTCATAAAGGACCTCTATGTATACATTTTGACTTACTTGGATCAAAATTTCAATGATTTGTATAGTCATGACTCTCATGTTGAAAAATCGAAAATTTTCAAAAAATGTTTTTTCTATCGAAAAATGTCAAATTTGATCATTTTTGGCTTATTTCTACTTAGTCCAGTCATAAAGGACCTCTATGTATACATTTTGACTTACTTGGATCAAAATTTCAATGATTTGTATAGTCATGACTCTAATGTTGAAAAATCGAAAATTTTCAAAAAGCGTTTTTTCTATCGAAAAATGTCAAATTTGATCATTTTTGGCTTATTTCTACTTAGTCCAGTCATAAAGGACCCCTAATGTATACATTTTGACTTACTTGGATCAAAATTTCAATGATTTGTATAGTCATGACTCTAATGTTGAAAAATCGAAAATTTTCAAAAAATGTTTTTTCTATCGAAAAATGTCAAATTTGATCATTTTTGGCATATTTATACTTAGTCCAGTCATAAAAAACCTCTTTGTATAAATTTTGACTTACTTGGATCAATATTTCAATGATTTGTATAGTCATGACATTTTAGTTGTAAAATCGGAAATTTTCAAAAAATGTTTTTTCTATCGAAAAATGTCAAATTTGATCATTTTTACTTATTTATACTTAGTCCAGTCATAAACGACCTCTATGTAAACATTTTGTCTTACTTGGATCAAAATTTCAATGATTTGTATAGTCATGACATTTTAGTTGTAAAGTCGGAAATTTTCAAAAAATGTTTTTTCTATCGAAAAATGTCAAATTTGATCATTTTTGGCTTATTTATACTTAGTCCAGTCATAAAGGACCTCTATGTATACATTTTTACTTACTTGGATCAAAATTTCAATGATTTGTATAGTCATGTCTCTCATGTTGAAAAATCGAAAATTTTCAAAAAATGTTTTTTCTATCGAAAAATGTCAAATTTGATCATTTTGGGCTTATTTCTACTTAGTCCAGTCATAAAGGTCCTCTATGTATACATTTTGACTTACTTGGATCAAAATTTCAATGATTTGTATAGTCATGACTCTCATGTTGAAAAATCGAAAATTTTCAAAAAATGTTTTTTCTATCGAAAAATGTCAAATTGGATCATTTTTGGCTAATTTATAATTAGTCCAGTCATAAAGAACCTCTTTGTATTAATTTTGACTTACTTTAATCAAAATTTCAATGATTTGTATAGTCATGACATTTTAGTTGTAAAATCGGAAATTTTCAAAAAATGTTTTTTCTATCGAAAAATGTCAAATTTGATCATTTTTGGCTTATTTATACTTAGTCGAGTCATAAAGGACCTCTGTGTATACATTTTGACTTACTTGGATCAAAATTTCAATGATTTGTGTAGTCATGACTCTCATATTGAAAAATCGAAAATTTTCAAAAATGTTTTTTCTATCGAAAAATGTCAAATTTGATCATTTTTGGCTTAATTATACTTAGTCCAGTCATAAAGGACCTCTATGTATACATTTTGACTTACTTGGATCAAAATTTCAATGATTTGTATAGTCTTGACTCTCTTGTTGGAAAATCGAAAATTTTCAAAAAATGTTTTTTCTATCGAAATATGTCAAATTTGATCATTTTTGGCTTATTAATACTTGGTCTAGTCATAAAGGACCTCTATGTTAGTCATAAAGGACCTCTATACATTTTGACTTACTTGGATCAAAATTTCAATGATTTGTATAGTCATGACATTCTAGTTGTAAAATCGGAAATTTTCAAAAAATGTTTATTCTATCGAAAAATGTCAAATTTGATCATTTTTGGCTTATTACTACTTAGTCCAGTCATAAAGGACCTCTATGTATACATTTTGACTTACTTGGATCAAAATTTCAATGATTTGTATAGTCATGACTCTCATGTTGAAAAATCGAAAATTTTCAAAAAATGTTTTTTCTATCGAAAAATGTCAAATTTGATCATTTTTGGCTTATTTATACTTAGTCCAGTCATAAAGGACCTCTATGTAAACATTTTGTCTTACTTGGATCAAAATTTCAATGATTTGTATAGTCATGACATTTTAGTTGTAAAATCGGAAATTTTAAAAAAATGTTTTTTCTATCGAAAAATGTCAAATTTGATCATTTTGGGCTTATTTCCACTTAACCCAGTCATAAAGGACCTCTATGTATACATTTTGACTTACTTGGATCAAAATTTCAATGATTTGTATAATCATGACTCTCATGTTGAAAAATCGAAAATTTTCAAAAAGCGTTTTTTCTATCGAAAAATGTCAAATTTGACCATTTTTGGCTTATTTATACTTAGTCCAGTCATGAAGGACCTCTATGTATACATTTTGACTTACTTGGATCAAAATTTCAATGATTTGTATAGTCATGACTCTCAATTGAAAAATCGGAAATTTTAAAAAAATGTTTTTTCTATCGAAAAATGTCAAAAATTTGATCATTTTGGGCTTATTTCTACTTAACCCAGTCATAAAGGACCTCTATGTATACATTTTGACTTACATGGATCAAAATTTCAATGATTTGTATAATCATGACTCTCATGTTGAAAAATCGAAAATTTTCAAAAAGCGTTTTTTCTATCGAAAAATGTCAAATTTGACCATTTTTGGCTTATTTATACTTAGTCCAGTCATGAAGGACCTCTATGTATACATTTTTACTTACTTGCATCAAAATTTCAATAATTTGTATAGTCATGACATTTTAGTTGAAAAATTTTCAAAAAATGTTTTTTCTATCGAAAAATGTCAAATTTGACCATTTTTGGCTTATTTATACTTAGTCCAGTCATGAAGGACCTCTATGTATACATTTTGACTTACTTGGATCAAAATTTCAATGATTTGTATAGTCATGACTCTCATTTGAAAAATCGAAAATTTTCAAAAAATGTTTTTTCTATCGAAAAATGTCGAATTTGATCATTTTTGGCTTATTTATACTTAGTCCAGTCATAAAGGACCTCTATGTATACATTTTTACTTACTTGCATCAAAATTTCAGTAATTTGTAGAGTCATGACATTTTAGTTGTAAAATTTTCAAAAAATGTTTTTTCTATCGAAAAATGTCAACTTTGACCATTTTTGGCTTATTTATACTTAGTCCAGTCATAAAGGACCTCTATATATACATTTTGACTTATTTGGATCAAAATTTCAATGATTTGTATAGTCATGACTCTCATGTTGAAAAATCGAAAATTTTCAAAAAATGTTTTTTCTATCGAAAAATGTCAAATTTGATCATTTTTGGCTTATTTATACTTAGTCCAGTTATAAAGGACCTGTATGTATACATTTTGACTTACTTGCTTCAAAATTTCAATGATTTGTATAGTCATGACTCTCATGTTGAAAAATCGAAAATTTTCAAAAAATGTTTTTTCTATCGAAATATGTCAAATTTGATCAGTTTTGGCTTATTTATACTTAGTCCAGTCATAAAGGACCTCTATGTATACATTTTGACTTACTTGGATCAAAATTTCAATGATTTGTATAGTCATGACTCTCATGTAGAAAAATCGAAAATTTTCAAAAAATGTTTTTTCTATCGAAAAATGTCAAATTTGATCAGTTTTGGCTTTTTTATACTTAGTCCAGTCATAAAGGACTTCTATGTATACATTTTGACTTACTTGGATCAAAATTTCAATGATTTGTATAGTCATGACTCTCATGTTGAAAAATCGAAAATTTTCAAAAAATGTTTTTTCTATCGAAAAATGTCAAATTTGATCATTTTTGGCCTATTTATACTTAGTCCAGTCATAAAGGACCTCTATGTATACATTTTGACTTACTTGGATCAAAATTTCAATGATTTGTATAGTCATGACTCTCATGTTGAAAAATCGAAAATTTTCAAAAAACGTTTTTTCTATCGAAAAATGTCAAATTTGATCATTTTTGGCTTATTTATACTTAGTCCAGTCATAAAGGACCTCTATGTATACATTTTGACTTACTTGGATCAAAATTTCAATGATTTTTATAGTTATGACTTTCATGTTGAAAAATCGAAAATTTTCAAAAAAATTTTTCTATCGAAAAATGTCAACTTTGATCATTTTTGGCTTATTTATACTTATTCCAGTCATAAAGGACCTCTATGTATACATTTTGACTTACTTGGATCAAAATTTCAATGATTTGTATAGTCATGACTCTCATGTAGAAAAATCGAAAATTTCCAAAAAATGTTTTTTCTATCGAAAAATGTCAAATTTGATCAGTTTTGGCTTATTTATACTTAGTCCAGTCATAAAGGTCTTCTATGTATACATTTTGACTGACTTGGATCAAATTTTCAATGATTTGTATAGTCATGACTCTCATGTTGAAAAATCGAAAATTTTCAAAAAATGTTTTTTATATCGAAAAATGTCAAATTTGATCATTTTTGGCTTATTTATACTTAGTCCAGTCATAAAGGACCTCTATGTATACATTTTGACTTACTTGGATCAAAATTTCAATGATTTGTATAGTCATGACATTTAAGTTGTAAATTCGGAAATTTTCAAAAATTGTTTTTTCTATCGAAAAATGCCAAATTTGATCATTTTTGGCTTATTTATGCTTAGTCCAGTCATAAAGGACCTCTTTGTATACATTTTGACTTACTTTGATCAAAATTTCAATGATTTGTATAGTCATGACTCTCATGTTGAAAAATCGAAAATTTTCAAAAATGTTTTTTCTATCGAAAAATGTCAAATTTGATCACTTTTGGCTTATTTATACTTAGTCCAGTCATAAAGGACCTCTATGTATACATTTTGACTTACTTGGATCAAAATTTCAATGATTTGTATAGTCATGACTCTCATGTTGAAAAATCGAAAATTTTCAAAAAATGTTTCTTCTATCGAAAAATGCCAAAAATGATCATTTTTGGCTTATTTCTTCTTATTCCAGTCATAAAGGACCTCTATGTATACATTTTGACTTACTTGGATCAAAATTTCAATGATTTGTATAGTCATGACCCTCATGTTGAAAAATCGATAATTTTCAAAAAATGTTTTTTCTATCGAAAAATGCCAAATTTGATCATTTTTGGCTTATTTATACTTAGTCCAGTCATAAAGGACCTCTGTGTATACATTTTGACTTACTTGGATCAAAATTTCAATGATTTGTATAGTCATGACTCTCATGTTGAAAAATCGAAAATTTTCAAAAAATGTTTTTTCTATCGAAAAATGTCAAATTTGATCAGTTTTGGCTTATTTCTACGTAGTCCAGTCATAAAGGACCTCTATTAATACATTTTGACTTACTTGGATCAAAATTTCATAGATTTGTATAGTCATGATTCTCATGTTGAAAAATCGAAAATTTTCAAAAAATGTTTTTTCTATCGAAAAATGTCAAATTTGATCATTTTTGGCTTATTTATACTTGGTCCAGTCATAAAGGACCTCTATGTATACATTTTGACTTACTTGGATCAAAATTTCAATGATTTGTATAGTCATGACTCTCATGTTGAAAAATCGAAAATTTTCAAAAAATGTTTTTTCTATCGAAAAATGTCAAATTTGATCATTTTTGGCTTTTTTCTACTTAGTCCAGTCATAAAGGACCTCTTTGTATACATTTTCACTTACTTGGATCAAAATTTCAATGATTTGTATAGTCATGACTCTCATATTGAAAAATCGAAAATTTTCAAAAAATGTTTTTTCTATCGAAAAATGTCAAATTTAATCATTTTTGGCTTATTTATACTTAGTCCAGTCATAAAGGACCTCTATGTATACATTTTTATTTACTTAGATCAAAATTTCAATGATTTGTAAAGTCATGACATTTTAGTTGTAAAATCGGAAATTTTCAAAAAATGTTTTTTCTATCGAAAAATGTCAAATTTGATCATTTTTCGCTTATTTATACTTAGTCCAGTCATAAAGGACCTCTATGTATACATTTTGACTTACTTGGATCAAAATTTCAATGATTTGTATAGTCATGACTCTCATGTAGAAAAATCGCAAATTTTAAAAAAATGTTTTTTCTATCGAAATATGTCAAATTTGATCAGTTTTGGCTTATTTATACTTAGTCCAGTCATAAAGGACCTCTATGTATACATTTTGACTTACTTGGATCAAAATTTCAATGATTTGTATAGTCATGACTCTCATGTAGAAAAATCGAAAATTTTCAAAAAATGTTTTTTCTATCGAAAAATGTCAAATTTGATCAGTTTTGGCTTTTTTATACTTAGTCCAGTCATAAAGGACTTCTATGTATACATTTTGACTTACTTGGATCAAAATTTCAATGATTTGTATAGTCATGACTCTCATGTTGAAAAATCGAAAATTTTCAAAAAATGTTTTTTCTATCGAAAAATGTCAAATTTGATCATTTTTGGCCTATTTATACTTAGTCCAGTCATAAAGGACCTCTATGTATACATTTTGACTTACTTGGATCAAAATTTCAATGATTTGTATAGTCATGACTCTCATGTTGAAAAATCGAAAATTTTCAAAAAACGTTTTTTCTATCGAAAAATGTCAAATTTGATCATTTTTGGCTTATTTATACTTAGTCCAGTCATAAAGGACCTCTATGTATACATTTTGACTTACTTGGATCAAAATTTCAATGATTTTTATAGTTATGACTTTCATGTTGAAAAATCGAAAATTTTCAAAAAAATTTTTCTATCGAAAAATGTCAACTTTGATCATTTTTGGCTTATTTATACTTATTCCAGTCATAAAGGACCTCTATGTATACATTTTGACTTACTTGGATCAAAATTTCAATGATTTGTATAGTCATGACTCTCATGTAGAAAAATCGAAAATTTCCAAAAAATGTTTTTTCTATCGAAAAATGTCAAATTTGATCAGTTTTGGCTTATTTATACTTAGTCCAGTCATAAAGGACTTCTATGTATACATTTTGACTGACTTGGATCAAATTTTCAATGATTTGTATAGTCATGACTCTCATGTTGAAAAATCGAAAATTTTCAAAAAATGTTTTTTATATCGAAAAATGTCAAATTTGATCATTTTTGGCTTATTTATACTTAGTCCAGTCATAAAGGACCTCTATGTATACATTTTGACTTACTTGGATCAAAATTTCAATGATTTGTATAGTCATGACATTTAAGTTGTAAATTCGGAAATTTTCAAAAATTGTTTTTTCTATCGAAAAATGCCAAATTTGATCATTTTTGGCTTATTTATGCTTAGTCCAGTCATAAAGGACCTCTTTGTATACATTTTGACTTACTTTGATCAAAATTTCAATGATTTTTATAGTCATGACTCTCATGTTGAAAAATCGAAAATTTCCAAAAATGTTTTTTCTATCGAAAAATGTCAAATTTGATCACTTTTGGCTTATTTATACTTAGTCCAGTCATAAAGGACCTCTATGTATACATTTTGACTTACTTGGATCAAAATTTCAATGATTTGTATAGTCATGACTCTCATGTTGAAAAATCGAAAATTTTCAAAAAATGTTTCTTCTATCGAAAAATGCCAAAAATGATCATTTTTGGCTTATTTCTTCTTATTCCAGTCATAAAGGACCTCTATGTATACATTTTGACTTACTTGGATCAAAATTTCAATGATTTGTATAGTCATGACCCTCATGTTGAAAAATCGATAATTTTCAAAAAATGTTTTTTCTATCGAAAAATGCCAAATTTGATCATTTTTGGCTTATTTATACTTAGTCCAGTCATAAAGGACCTCTGTGTATACATTTTGACTTACTTGGATCAAAATTTCAATGATTTGTATAGTCATGACTCTCATGTTGAAAAATCGAAAATTTTCAAAAAATGTTTTTTCTATCGAAAAATGTCAAATTTGATCAGTTTTGGCTTATTTCTACGTAGTCCAGTCATAAAGGACCTCTATTAATACATTTTGACTTACTTGGATCAAAATTTCATAGATTTGTATAGTCATGATTCTCATGTTGAAAAATCGAAGATTTTCAAAAAATGTTTTTTCTATCGAAAAATGTCAAATTTGATCATTTTTGGCTTATTCATACTTAGTCCAGTCATATAGACCTCTATGTATACATTTTGACTTACTTGGATCAAAATTTCAATGATTTGTATAGTCATGATTCTCATGTTGAAAAATCGAAAATTTTCAAAAAATGTTTTTTCTATCGAAAAATATCAAATTTGATCACTTTTGGCTTATTTATACTTAGTCCAGTCATAAAGGACCTCTATGTATACATTTTGACTTACTTGGATCAAAATTTCAATGATTTGTATAGTCATGACTCTCATGTTGAAAAATCGAAAATTTTCAAAAAATGTTTTTTCTATCGAAAAATGCCAAAGTTGATCATTTTTGGCTTATTTCTTCTTATTCCAGTCATAAAGGACCTCTATGTATACATTTGGACTTACTTGGATCAAAATTTCAATGATTTGTATAGTCATGACCCTCATGTTGAAAAATCGATAATTTTCAAAAAATGTTTTTTCTATCGAAAAATGTCAAATTTGATCATTTTTGGCTTATTTATACTTAGTACAGTCATAAAGGACTTCTATGTTTACATTTTGACTTACTTGGATCAAAATTTCAATGATTTGTATAGTCATGACATTTTAGTTGTAAATTCGGAAATTTTCAAAAATTGTTTTTTCTATCGAAAAATGCCAAATTTGATCATTTTTGGCTTATTTATACTTAGTCCAGTCATAAAGGACCTCTTTGTATACATTTTGACTTACTTGGATCAAAATTTCAATGATTTGTATTGTCATGACTCTCATGTTGAAAAATCGAAAATTTCCAAAAAATGTTTTTTCTATCGAAAAATGTCAAATTTGATCACTTTTGGCTTATTTATACTTAGTCCAGTCATAAAGGACCTCTATGTATACATTTTGACTTACTTGGATCAAAATTTCAATGATTTGTATAGTCATGACTCTCATGTTTAAAAAATCGGAAATTTTCAAAAAATGTTTTTTCTATCGAAAAATGTGAAATTGAATCATTTTTGGCTTATTTATACTTAGTCCAGTCATAAAGGACCTCTGTGTATACATTTTGACTTACTTGGATCAAAATTTCAATGATTTGTATAGTCATGACTCTCATGTTGAATAATCGAAAATTTTCAAAAAATGTTTTTTCTATCGAAAAATGTCAAATTTGATCATTTTAGGCTTATTTATACTTAGTCCAGTCATAAAGGACCTCTGTGTATACATTTTGACTTACTTGGATCAAAATTTCAATGATTTGTATAGTCATGACATTTTAGTTGTAAATTCGGAAATTTTCAAAAATTGTTTTTTCTATCGAAAAAAGCCAAATTTGATCATTTTTGGCTTATTTATACTTTGTCCAGTCATAAAGGACCTCTCTGTATACATTTTGACTTATTTGGATCAAAATTTGAATGATTTGTATAGTCATGATTCGCATGTTGAAAAATCGAAAATTTTCAAAAAATGTTTCTTCTATCGAAAAATGCCAAAAATGATCATTTTTGGCTTATTTCTTCTTATTCCAGTCATAAAGGACCTCTATGTATACATTTTGACTTACTTGGATCAAAATTTCAATGATTTGTATAGTCATGACCCTCATGTTGAAAAATCGATAATTTTCAAAAAATGTTTTTTCTATCGAAAAATGCCAAATTTGATCATTTTTGGCTTATTTATACTTAGTCCAGTCATAAAGGACCTCTGTGTATACATTTTGACTTACTTGGATCAAAATTTCAATGATTTGTATAGTCATGACTCTCATGTTGAAAAATCGAAAATTTTCAAAAAATGTTTTTTCTATCGAAAAATGTCAAATTTGATCAGTTTTGGCTTATTTCTACGTAGTCCAGTCATAAAGGACCTCTATTAATACATTTTGACTTACTTGGATCAAAATTTCATAGATTTGTATAGTCATGATTCTCATGTTGAAAAATCGAAAATTTTCAAAAAATGTTTTTTCTATCGAAAAATGTCAAATTTGATCATTTTTGGCTTATTCATACTTAGTCCAGTCATATAGACCTCTATGTATACATTTTGACTTACTTGGATCAAAATTTCAATGATTTGTATAGTCATGATTCTCATGTTGAAAAATCGAAAATTTTCAAAAAATGTTTTTTCTATCGAAAAATATCAAATTTGATCACTTTTGGCTTATTTATACTTAGTCCAGTCATAAAGGACCTCTATGTATACATTTTGACTTACTTGGATCAAAATTTCAATGATTTGTATAGTCATGACTCTCATGTTGAAAAATCGAAAATTTTCAAAAAATGTTTTTTCTATCGAAAAATGCCAAAGTTGATCATTTTTGGCTTATTTCTTCTTATTCCAGTCATAAAGGACCTCTATGTATACATTTGGACTTACTTGGATCAAAATTTCAATGATTTGTATAGTCATGACCCTCATGTTGAAAAATCGATAATTTTCAAAAAATGTTTTTTCTATCGAAAAATGTCAAATTTGATCATTTTTGGCTTATTTATACTTAGTACAGTCATAAAGGACTTCTATGTTTACATTTTGACTTACTTGGATCAAAATTTCAATGATTTGTATAGTCATGACATTTTAGTTGTAAATTCGGAAATTTTCAAAAATTGTTTTTTCTATCGAAAAATGCCAAATTTGATCATTTTTGGCTTATTTATACTTAGTCCAGTCATAAAGGACCTCTTTGTATACATTTTGACTTACTTGGATCAAAATTTCAATGATTTGTATTGTCATGACTCTCATGTTGAAAAATCGAAAATTTCCAAAAAATGTTTTTTCTATCGAAAAATGTCAAATTTGATCATTTTTGGCTTATTTATACTTAGTCCAGTCATAAAGGACCTCTATGTATACATTTTGACTTACTTGGATCAAAATTTCAATGATTTGTATAGTCATGACTCTCATGTTTAAAAAATCGGAAATTTTCAAAAAATGTTTTTTCTATCGAAAAATGTGAAATTGAATCATTTTTGGCTTATTTATACTTAGTCCAGTCATAAAGGACCTCTGTGTATACATTTTGACTTACTTGGATCAAAATTTCAATGATTTGTATAGTCATGACTCTCATGTTGAATAATCGAAAATTTTCAAAAAATGTTTTTTCTATCGAAAAATGTCAAATTTGATCATTTTAGGCTTATTTATACTTAGTCCAGTCATAAAGGACCTCTGTGTATACATTTTGACTTACTTGGATCAAAATTTCAATGATTTGTATAGTCATGACATTTTAGTTGTAAATTCGGAAATTTTCAAAAATTGTTTTTTCTATCGAAAAAAGCCAAATTTGATCATTTTTGGCTTATTTATACTTTGTCCAGTCATAAAGGACCTCTCTGTATACATTTTGACTTATTTGGATCAAAATTTGAATGATTTGTATAGTCATGATTCGCATGTTGAAAAATCGAAAATTTTCAAAAAATGTTTTTTCTATCGAAAAATGTCAAATTTGATCACTTTTGGCTTATTTATACTTAGTCCAGTCATAAAGGGCCTCTATGTATACATTTTGACTTACTTGGATCAAAATTTCAATGATTTGTATAGTCATGACTCTCATGTTGAAAAATCGAAAATTTTAAAAAAATGTTTTTTCTATCGAAAAATGTCAAATTTGATCATTTTTGGCTTATTTCTTCTTATTCCAGTCATAAAGGACACCTCTATGTATACATTTTGACTTACTTGGATCAAAATTTCAATGATTTGTATAGTCATGACTCTCATGTTGAAAATTCGAAAATTTTCAAAAAATGTTTTTTCTATCGAAAAATGTCAAATTTGATCATTTTTGGCTTATTTCTTCTTATTCCAGTCATAAAGGCCTCTGTGTATACATTTTGACTTACTTGGATCAAAATTTCAATGATTTGTATAGTCATGACTCGCATGTTGAAAAATCGAAAATTTTCAAAAAATGTTTTTTCCATCGAAAAATGTCAAATTGGATCACTTTTGGCTTATTTATACTTAGTCCAGTCATAAAGGACCTCTTTGTATACATTTTGACTTACTTGGATCAAAATTTCAATGATTTGTATAGTCATGACTCTCATGTTGAAAAATCGAAAATTTTCAAAAATGTTTTTTCTATCGAAAAATGTCAAATTTGATCACTTTTGGCTTATTTATACTTAGTCCAGTCATAAAGGACCTCTATGTATACATTTTGACTTACTTGGATCAAAATTTCAATGATTTGTATAGTCATGACTCTCATGTTGAAAAATCGAAAATTTTCAAAAAATGTTTTTTCTATCGAAAAATGCCAAAGTTGATCATTTTTGGCTTATTTCTTCTTATTCCAGTCATAAAGGACCTCTATGTATACATTTTGACTTACTTGGATCAAAATTTCAATGATTTGTATAGTCATGACCCTCATGTTGAAAAATCGATAATTTTCAAAAAATGTTTTTTCTATCGAAAAATGCCAAATTTGATCATTTTTGGCTTATTTATACTTAGTACAGTCATAAAGGACTTCTATGTTTACATTTTGACTTACTTGGATCAAAATTTCAATGATTTGTATAGTCATGACATTTTAGTTGTAAATTCGGAAATTTTCAAAAATTGTTTTTTCTATCGAAAAATGCCAAATTTGATCATTTTTGGCTTATTTATACTTAGTCCAGTCATAAAGGACCTCTTTGTACACATTTTGACTTACTTGGATCAAAATTTCAATGATTTGTATAGTCATGACTCTCATGTTGAAAAATCGAAAATTTTCAAAAAATGTTTTTTCTATCGAAAAATGTCAAATTTGATCACTTTTGGCTTATTTATACTTAGTCCAGTCATAAAGGACCTCTATGTATACATTTTGACTTACTTGGATCAAAATTTCAATGATTTGTATAGTCATGACTCTCATGTTGAAAAATCGAAAATTTTCAAAAAATGTTTTTTCTATCGAAAAATGTCAAATTGAATCATTTTTGGCTTATTTATACTTAGTCCAGTCATAAAGGACCTCTGTGTATACATTTTGACTTACTTGGATCAAAATTTCAATGATTTGTATAGTCATGACTCTCATGTTGGAAAATCGAAAATTTTCAAAAAATGTTTTTTCTATCGAAAAATGTCAAATTTGATCACTTTTGGCTTATTTATACTTAGTCCAGTCATAAAGGACCTCTATGTATACATTTTGACTTACTTGGATCAAAATTTCAATGATTTGTATAGTCATGACCCTCATGTTGAAAAATCGATAATTTTCAAAAAATGTTTTTTCTATCGAAAAATGCCAAATTTGATCATTTTTGGCTTATTTATACTTAGTCCAGTCATAAAGGACTTCTATGTTTACATTTTGACATACTTGGATCAAAATTTCAATGATTTGTATAGTCATGACATTTTAGTTGTAAATTCGGAAATTTTCAAAAATTGTTTTTTCTATCGAAAAATGCCAAATTTGATCATTTATGGCTTATTTATACTTAGTCCAGTCATAAAGGACCTCTTTGTATACATTTTGACTTACTTGAATCAAAATTTCAATGATTTGTATTGTCATGACTCTCATGTTGAAAAATCGAAAATTTTCAAAAAATGTTTTTTCTATCGAAAAATGTCAAATTTGATCACTTTTGGCTTATTTATACTTAGTCCAGTCATAAAGGACCTCTATGTATACATTTTGACTTACTTGGATCAAAATTTCAATGATTTGTATAGTCATGACTCTCATGTTTAAAAAATCGGAAATTTTCAAAAAATGTTTTTTTATCGAAAAATGTGAAATCGAATCATTTTTGGCTTATTTATACTTAGTCCAGTCATAAAGGACCTCTGTGTATACATTTTGACTTACTTGGGTCAAAATTTCAATGATTTGTATAGTCATGACTCTCATGTTGAAAAATCGAAAATTTTCAAAAAATGTTTTTTCTATCGAAAAATGTCAAATTTGATCATTTTAGGCTTATTTATACTTAGTCCAGTCATAAAGGACCTCTGTGTATACATTTTGACTTACTTGGATCAAAATTTCAATGATTTGTATAGTCATGACATTTTAGTTGTAAATTCGGAAATTTTCAAAAATTGTTTTTTCTATCGAAAAAAGCCAAATTTGATCATTTTTGGCTTATTTATACTTTGTCCAGTCATAAAGGACCTCTCTGTATACATTTTGACTTATTTGGATCAAAATTTCAATGATTTGTATAGTCATGATTCGCATGTTGAAAAATCGAAAATTTTCAAAAAATGTTTTTTCTATCGAAAAATGTCAAATTTGATCACTTTTGGCTTATTTATACTTAGTCCAGTCATTAAGGACCTCTATGTATACATTTTGACTTACTTGGATCAAAATTTCAATGATTTGTATAGTCATGACTCTCATGTTGAAAAATCGAAAATTTTAAAAAAATGTTTTTTCTATCGAAAAATGTCAAATTTGATCATTTTTGGCTTATTTCTTCTTATTCCAGTCATAAAGGACCTCTATGTATACATTTTGACTTACTTGGATCAAAATTTCAATGATTTGTATAGTCATGACTCTCATGTTGAAAATTCGAAAATTTTCAAAAAATGTTTTTTCTATCGAAAAATGTCAAATTTGATCATTTTTGGCTTATTTCTTCTTATTCCAGTCATAAAGGACCTCTGTGTATACATTTTGACTTACTTGGATCAAAATTTCAATGATTTGTATAGTCATGACTCGCATGTTGAAAAATCGAAAATTTTCAAAAAATGTTTTTTCTATCGAAAAATGTCAAATTGGATCACTTTTGGCTTATTTATACTTAGTCCAGTCATAAAGGACCTCTATGTATACATTTTGACTTACTTGGATCAAAATTTCAATGATTTGTATAGACATGACTCTCATGTTGAAAAATCGAAAATTTTCAAAAAATGTTTTTTCTATCGAAAAATGCCAAAGTTGATCATTTTTGGCTTATTTCTTCTTATTCCAGTCATAAAGGACCTCTATGTATACATTTTGACTTACTTGGATCAAAATTTCAATGATTTGTATAGTCATGACCCTCATGTTGAAAAATCGATAATTTTCAAAAAATGTTTTTTCTATCGAAAAATGCCAAATTTGATCATTTTTGGCTTATTTATACTTAGTACAGTCATAAAGGACTTCTATGTTTACATTTTGACTTACTTGGATCAAAATTTCAATGATTTGTATAGTCATGACATTTTAGTTGTAAATTCGGAAATTTTCAAAAATTGTTTTTTCTATCGAAAAAAGCCAAATTTGATCATTTTTGGCTTATTTATACTTTGTCCAGTCATAAGGGACCTCTCTGTATACATTTTGACTTATTTGGATCAAAATTTCAATGATTTGTATAGTCATGATTCGCATGTTGAAAAATCGAAAATTTTCAAAAAATGTTTTTTCTATCGAAAAATGTCAAATTTGATCACTTTTGGCTTATTTATACTTAGTCCAGTCATTAAGGACCTCTATGTATACATTTTGACTTACTTGGATCAAAATTTCAATGATTTGTATAGTCATGACTCTCATGTTGAAAAATCGAAAATTTTAAAAAAATGTTTTTTCTATCGAAAAATGTCAAATTTGATCATTTTTGGCTTATTTCTTCTTATTCCAGTCATAAAGGACCTCTATGTATACATTTTGACTTACTTGGATCAAAATTTCAATGATTTGTATAGTCATGACTCTCATGTTGAAAATTCGAAAATTTTCAAAAAATGTTTTTTCTATCGAAAAATGTCAAATTTGATCATTTTTGGCTTATTTCTTCTTATTCCAGTCATAAAGGACCTCTGTGTATACATTTTGACTTACTTGGATCAAAATTTCAATGATTTGTATAGTCATGACTCGCATGTTGAAAAATCGAAAATTTTCAAAAAATGTTTTTTCTATCGAAAAATGTCAAATTGGATCACTTTTGGCTTATTTATACTTAGTCCAGTCATAAAGGACCTCTATGTATACATTTTGACTTACTTGGATCAAAATTTCAATGATTTGTATAGACATGACTCTCATGTTTAAAAATCGAAAATTTTCAAAAAATGTTTTTTCTATCGAAAAATGCCAAAGTTGATCATTTTTGGCTTATTTCTTCTTATTCCAGTCATAAAGGACCTCTATGTATACATTTTGACTTACTTGGATCAAAATTTCAATGATTTGTATAGTCATGACCCTCATGTTGAAAAATCGATAATTTTCCAAAAATGTTTTTTCTATCGAAAAATGAAAAATTTGATCATTTTTGGCTTATTTCTTCTTATTCCAGTCATAAAGGACCTCTATGTTTACATTTTGACTTACTTGGATCAAAATTTCAATGATTTGTATAGTCATGACCCTCATGTTAAAAAATCGATAATTTTCAAAAAATGTTTTATCTATCGAAAAATGCCAAATTTGATCATTTTTGGCTTATTTATACTTAGTCCAGTCATAAAGGACTTCTATGCTTACATTTTGACTTACTTGGATCAAAATTTCAATGATTTGTATAGTCATGACATTTTAGTTGTAAATTCGGAAATTTTCAAAAATTGTTTTTTCTATCGAAAAATGCCAAATTTGATCATTTTTGGCTTATTCATACTTAGTCCAGTCATAAAGGACCTCTTTGTACACATTTTGACTTACTTGGATCAAAATTTCAATGATTTGTATAGTCATGACTCTCATGTTGAAAAATCGAAAATTTTCAAAAAAATGTTTTTTCTATCGAAAAATGTCAAATTTGATCACTTTTGGCTTTATTTATACTTAGTCCAGTCATAAAGGACCTCTATGTATACATTTTGACTTACTTGGATCAAAATTTCAATGATTTGTATAGTCATGACTCTCATGTTGAAAAATCGAAAATTTTCAAAAAATGTTTTTTCTATCGAAAAATGCCAAATTTGATCATTTTGGCTTATTTCTTCTTATTCAGTCATTAAAGGACCTCTATGTATACATTTTGACTTACTTGGATCAAAATTTCAATGATTTGTATAGTCATGACCCTCATGTTGAAAAATCGATAATTTTCAAAAAATGTTTTTTTCTATCGAAAAATGCCAAATTTGATCATTTTTGGCTTATTTATACTTAGTACAGTCATAAAGGACTTCTATGTTTACATTTTGACTTACTTGGATCAAAATTTCAATGATTTGTATAGTCATGACATTTTAGTTGTAAATTCGGAAATTTTCAAAAATTGTTTTTTCTATCGAAAAATGCCAAATTTGATCATTTTTTGGCTTATTTATACTTAGTCCAGTCATAAAGGACCTCTTTGTACACATTTTGACTTACTTGGATCAAAATTTCAATGATTTGTATAGTCATGACTCTCATGTTGAAAAATCGAAAATTTTCAAAAAATGTTTTTTCTATCGAAAAATGTCAATTTTGATCACTTTTGGCTTATTTATACTTAGTCCAGTCATAAAGGACCTCTATGTATACATTTTGACTTACTTGGATCAAAATTTCAATGATTTGTATAGTCATGACTCTCATGTTGAAAAATCGAAAATTTTCAAAAAATGTTTTTTCTATCGAAAAATGTCAAATTGAATCATTTTTGGCTTATTTATACTTAGTCCAGTCATAAAGGACCTCTGTGTATACATTTTGACTTACTTGGATCAAAATTTCAATGATTTGTATAGTCATGACTCTCATGTTGGAAAATCGAAAATTTTCAAAAATGTTTTTTCTATCGAAAAATGTCAAATTTGATCACTTTTGGCTTATTTATACTTAGTCCAGTCATAAAGGACCTCTATGTATACATTTTGACTTACTTGGATCAAAATTTCAATGATTTGTATAGTCATGACCCTCATGTTGAAAAATCGATAATTTTCAAAAAATGTTTTTTCTATCGAAAAATGCCAAATTTGATCATTTTTGGCTTATTTATACTTAGTCCAGTCATAAAGGACCTCTTTGTATACATTTTGACTTACTTGGATCAAAATTTCAATGATTTGTATTGTCATGACTCTCATGTTGAAAAATCGAAAATTTTCAAAAAATGTTTTTTTCTATCGAAAAATGTCAAATTTGATCACTTTTGGCTTATTTATACGTAGTCCAGTCATAAAGGACCTCTATGTATACATTTTGACTTACTTGGATCAAAATTTCAATGATTTGTATAGTCATGACTCTCATGTTTAAAAAATCGGAAATTTTCAAAAAATGTTTTTTTCTATCGAAAAATGTGAAATCGAATCATTTTTGGCTTATTTCTTCTTATTCCAGTCATAAAGGACCTCTATGTATACATTTTGACTTACTTGGATCAAAATTTCAATGATTTGTATAGTCATGACTCTCATGTTGAAAAAATCGAAAATTTTCAAAAAATGTTTTTTTCTATCGAAAAATGTCAAATTTGATCACTTTTGGCTTATTTATACTTAGTCCAGTCATAAAGGACCTCTATGTATACATTTTGACTTACTTGGATCAAAATTTCAATGATTTGTATAGTCATGACTCTCATGTTGAAAAATCGAAAATTTTCAAAAAAATGTTTTTTTCTATCGAAAAATGTCAAATTTGATCATTTTTTGCTTATTTCTTCTTATTCCAGTCATAAAGGACCTCTATGTATACATTTTGACTTACTTGGATCAAAATTTCAATGATTTGTATAGTCATGACTCTCATGTTGAAAATTCGAAAATTTTCAAAAAATGTTTTTTCTATCGAAAAATGTCAAATTTGATCATTTTTGGCTTATTTCTTCTTATTCCAGTCATAAAGGACCTCTGTGTATACATTTTGACTTACTTGGATCAAAATTTCAATGATTTGTATAGTCATGACTCGCATGTTGAAAATCGAAAATTTTCAAAAAATGTTTTTTCTATCGAAAAATGTCAAATTGGATCACTTTTGGCTTATTTATACTTAGTCCAGTCATAAAGGACCTCTTTGTATACATTTTGACTTACTTGGATCAAAATTTCAATGATTTGTATAGTCATGACTCTCATGTTGAAAAATCGAAAATTTTCAAAAATGTTTTTTTCTATCGAAAAATGTCAAATTTGATCACTTTTGGCTTATTTATACTTAGTCCAGTCATAAAGGACCTCTATGTATACATTTTGACTTACTTGGATCAAAATTTCAATGATTTGTATAGTCATGACTCTCATGTTGGAAATCGAAAATTTTCAAAAAATGTTTTTTCTATCGAAAAATGTCAAATTGAATCATTTTTGGCTTATTTATACTTAGTCCAGTCATAAAGGACCTCTGTGTATACATTTTGACTTACTTGGATCAAAATTTCAATGATTTGTATAGTCATGACTCTCATGTTGAAAAATCGAAAATTTTCAAAAAATGTTTTTTCTATCGAAAAATGTCAAATTTGATCACTTTTGGCTTATTTATACTTAGTCCAGTCATAAAGGACCTCTATGTATACATTTTGACTTACTTGGATCAAAATTTCAATGATTTGTATAGTCATGACCCTCATGTTGAAAAATCCATAATTTTCAAAAAATGTTTTTTCTATCGAAAAATGCCAAATTTGATCATTTTTGGCTTATTTATACTAAGTCCAGTCATAAAGGACTTCTATGTTTACATTTTGACATACTTGGATCAAAATTTCAATGATTTGTATAGTCATGACAATTTAGTTGTAAATTCGGAAATTTTCAAAAATTGTTTTTTTCTATCAAAAAATGCCAAATTTGATCATTTATGGCTTATTTATACTTAGTCCAGTCATAAAGGACCTCTTTGTATACATTTTGACTTACTTGGATCGAAATTTCAATGATTTGTATTGTCATGACTCTCATGTTGAAAAATCGAAAATTTTCAAAAAATGTTTTTTCTATCGAAAAATGTCAAATTTGATCACTTTTGGCTTATTTATACTTAGTCCAGTCATAAAGGACCTCTATGTATACATTTTGACTTACTTGGATCAAAATTTAAATGATTTGTATAGTCATGACTCTCATGTTTAAAAAATCGGAAATTTTCAAAAAATGTTTTTTCTATCGAAAAATGTGAAATTGAATCATTTTTGGCTTATTTATACTTAGTCCAGTCATAAAGGACCTCTGTGTATACATTTTGACTTACTTGGATCAAAATTTCAATGATTTGTATAGTCATGACTCTCATGTTGAAAAATCGAAAATTTTCAAAATATGTTTTTTCTATCGAAAAATGTCAAATTTGATCATTTTAGGCTTATTTATACTTAGTCCAGTCATAAAGGACCTCTGTGTATACATTTTGACTTACTTGGATCAAAATTTCAATGATTTGTATAGTCATGACATTTTAGTTGTAAATTCGGAAATTTTCAAAAATTGTTTTTTCTATCGAAAAAAGCCAAATTTGATCATTTTTGGCTTATTTATACTTTGTCCAGTCATAAAGGACCTCTCTGTATACATTTTGACTTATTTGGATCAAAATTTCAATGATTTGGATAGTCATGATTCGCATGTTGAAAAATCGAAAATTTTCAAAAAATGTTTTTTCTATCGAAAAATGTCAAATTTGATCACTTTTGGCTTATTTATACTTAGTCCAGTCATAAAGGACCTCTATGTATACATTTTGACTTACTTGGATCAAAATTTCAATGATTTGTATAGTCATGACTCTCATGTTGAAAAATCGAAAATTTTAAAAAAATGTTTTTTCTATCGAAAAATGTCAATTTGATCATTTTTGGCTTATTTCTTCTTATTCCAGTCATAAAGGACCTCTATGTATACATTTTGACTTACTTGGATCAAAATTTCAATGATTTGTATAGTCATGACTCTCATGTTGAAAAATCGAAAATTTTCAAAAAATGTTTTTTTCTATCGAAAAATGCCAAAGTTGATCATTTTTGGCTTATTTCTTCTTATTCCAGTCATAAAGGACCTCTATGTATACATTTTGACTTACTTGGATCAAAATTTCAATGATTTGTATAGTCATGACCCTCATGTTGAAAAATCGATAATTTTCAAAAAATGTTTTATCTATCGAAAAATGCCAAATTTGATCATTTTTGGCTTATTTATACTTAGTCCAGTCATAAAGGACTTCAATGTTTACATTTTGACTTACTTGGATCAAAATTTCAATGATTTGTATAGTCATGACATTTTAGTTGTAAATTCGGAAATTTTCAAAAATTGTTTTTTCTATCGAAAAATGCCAAATTTGATCATTTTGGCTTATTTATACTTAGTCTAGTCATAAAGGACCTCTATGTATACATTTTGACTTACTTGGATCAAAATTTCAATGATTTGTATAGTCATGACTCTCATGTTGAAAAATCGAAAATTTTCCAAAAATGTTTTTTCTATCGAAAAAATGAAAAATTTGATCATTTTTGGCTTATTTCTTCTTATTCCAGTCATAAAGGACCTCTATGTATACATTTGACTTACTTGGATCAAAATTTCAATGATTTGTATAGTCATGACCCTCATGTTGAAAAATCGATAATTTCAAAAAATGTTTTATCTATCGAAAAATGCCAAATTTGATCATTTTTGGCTTATTTATACTTAGTCCAGTCATAAAGGACTTCTATGTTTACATTTTGACTTACTTGGATCAAATTTCAATGATTTGTATAGTCATGACATTTTAGTTGTAAATTCGGAAATTTTCAAAATTGTTTTTTCTATCGAAAAATGCCAAATTTGATCATTTTTGGCTTATTCATACTTAGTCCAGTCATAAAGGACCTCTATGTATACATTTTGACTTACTTGGATCAAAATTTCAATGATTTGTATAGTCATGACTCTCATGTTGAAAAATCGAAAATTTTTCAAAAAATGTTTTTTCTATCGAAAAATGTCAAATTGAATCATTTTTGGCTTATTTATACTTAGTCCAGTCATAAAGGACCTCTGTGTATACATTTTGACTTACTTGGATCAAAATTTCAATGATTTGTATAGTCATGACTCTCATGTTGAAAAATCGAAAAATTTTCAAAAAATGTTTTTTCTATCGAAAAATGTCAAATTTGATCACTTTTGGCTTATTTATACTTAGTCCAGTCATAAAGGACCTTTATGTATACATTTTGACTTACTTGGATCAAAATTTCAATGATTTGTATAGTCATGACCCTCATGTTGAAAAATCGATAATTTTCAAAAAATGTTTTTTCTATCGAAAAATGCCAAATTTGATCATTTTTGGCTTATTTATACTTAGTCCAGTCATAAAGGACTTCTATGTTTACATTTTGACATACTTGGATCAAATTTCAATGATTTGTATAGTCATGACATTTTAGTTGTAATTCGGAAATTTTCAAAAATTGTTTTTTCTATCGAAAAATGCCAAATTTGATCATTTTTGGCTTATTTATACTTAGTCCAGTCATAAAGGACCTCTTTGTATACATTTTGACTTACTTGGATCAAAATTTCAATGATTTGTATTGTCATGACTCTCATGTTGAAAAATCGAAAATTTTCAAAAAATGTTTTTTCTATCGAAAAATGTCAAATTTGATCACTTTTGGCTTATTTATACTTAGTCCAGTCATAAAGGACCTCTATGTATACATTTTGACTTACTTGGATCAAAATTTCAATGATTTGTATAGTCATGACTCTCATGTTTAAAAAATCGAAAATTTTCAAAAAATGTTTTTTTCTATCGAAAATGTGAAATTGAATCATTTTTGGCTTATTTATACTTAGTCCAGTCATAAAGGACCTCTGTGTATACATTTGACTTACTTGGATCAAAATTTCAATGATTTGTATAGTCATGACTCTCATGTTGAAAAATCGAAAATTTTCAAAAAATGTTTTTTTCTATCGAAAAATGTCAAATTTGATCATTTTAGGCTTATTTATACTTAGTCCAGTCATAAAGGACCTCTGTGTATACATTTTGACTTACATGGATCAAAATTTCAATGATTTGTATAGTCATGACATTTTAGTTGTAAATTCGGAAATTTTCAAAAATTGTTTTTTCTATCGAAAAAAGCCAAATTTGATCATTTTTGGCTTATTTATACTTTGTCTAGTCATAAAGGACCTCTCTGTATACATTTTGACTTATTTGGATCAAAATTTCAATGATTTGTATAGTCATGATTCGCATGTTGAAAAATCGAAAATTTTCAAAAAATGTTTTTTCTATCGAAAAATGTCAATTTGATCACTTTTGGCTTATTTATACTTAGTCCAGTCATAAAGGACCTCTATGTATACATTTTGACTTACTTGGATCAAAATTTCAATGATTTGTATAGTCATGACTCTCATGTTGAAAAATCGAAAATTTAAAAAAAAATGTTTTTTCTATCGAAAAATGTCAAATTTGATCATTTTTGGCTTATTTCTTCTTATTCCAGTCATAAAGGACCTCTGTGTATACATTTTTGACTTACTTGGATCAAAATTTCAATGATTTGTATAGTCATGACTCGCATGTTGAAAAATCGAAAATTTTCAAAAAATGTTTTTTTCTATCGAAAAATGTCAAATTGGATCACTTTTGGCTTATTTATACTTAGTCCAGTCATAAAGGACCTCTTTGTATACATTTTGACTTACTTGGATCAAAATTTCAATGATTTTTATAGTCATGACTCTCATGTTGAAAAATCGAAAATTTTCAAAAATGTTTTTTCTATCGAAAAATGTCAAATTTGATCACTTTTGGCTTATATATACTTAGTCCAGTCATAACGGACCTCTATGGTTACATTTTGACTTACTTGGATAAAAATTTCAATGATTTGTATAGTCATGACTCTCATGTTGGAAAATCGAAAATTTTCAAAAAATGTTTTTTCTATCGAAAAATGTCAATTGAATCATTTTTGGCTTATTTATACTTAGTCCAGTCATAAAGGACCTCTGTGTATACATTTTGACTTACTTGGATCAAAATTTCAATGATTTGTATAGTCATGACTCTCATGTTGAAAAATCGAAAATTTTCAAAAAATGTTTTTTCTATCGAAAAATGCCAAAGTTGATCATTTTTGGCTTATTTCTTCTTATTCCAGTCATAAAGGACTTCTATGTATACATTTTGACTTACTTGGATCAAAATTTCAATGATTTGTATAGTCATGACCCTCATGTTGAAAAATCGATAATTTTCAAAAAATGTTTTTTCTATCGAAAAATCCCAAATTTGATCATTTTTGGCTTATTTATACTTAGTACAGTCATAAAGGAACTCTATGTTTACATTTTGACTTACTGGATCAAAATTTCAATGATTTGTATAGTCATGACATTTTAGTTGTAAATTCGGAAATTTTCAAAAATTGTTTTTTCTATCGAAAAGTGCCAAATTTGAATTCATTTTTGGCTTATTTATACTTAGTCCAGTCATAAAGGACCTCTTTGTATACATTTTGACTTACTTGGATCAAAATTTCAATGATTTGTATAGTCCATGACTCTCATGTTGAAAAATCGAAAATTTTCAAAAAATGTTTTTTCTATCGAAAAATGTCAAATTTGATCACTTTTGGGCTTATTTATACTTAGTCCAGTCATAAAGGGCCCTCTATGTATACATTTTGACTTACTTGGATCAAAATTTCAATGATTGGTATAGTCATGACATTTTAGTTGGTAAATTCGGAAATTTTCAAAAATTGTTTTTTCTATCGAAAAATGCCTAATTTTGATCATTTTTGGCTATTTATGCTTAGTTCAGTCATAAAGGACCTCTTTTGTATACATTTTTGACTTACTTGGATCAAAATTTCAATGATTTGTATAGTCATGACTCTCATGTTGAAAAATCGAAAATTTTCAAAAAATGTTTTTTCTATCGAAAAATGTCAAATTTGATCACTTTTGGCTTATTTATACTTAGTCCAGTCATAAAGGACCTCTATGTATACATTTTGACTTACTTGGATCAAAATTTCAATGATTTGTATAGTCATGACTCTCATGTTGAAAAATCGAAAATTTTCAAAAAATGTTTTTTCTATCGAAAAATGTCAAATTGAATCATTTTTGGCTTATTTATACTTAGTCCAGTCATAAAGGACCTCTGTGTATACATTTTGACTTACTTGGATCAAAATTTCAATGATTTGTATAGTCATGACTCTCATGTTGAAAAATCGAAAATTTTCCAAAAATGTTTTTTCTATCGAAAAAAGCCAAATTTGATCATTTTTGGCTTATTTCTTCTTATTCCAGTCATAAAGGACCTCTATGTATACATTTTGACTTACTTGGATCAAAATTTCAATGATTTGTATAGTCATGACCCTCATGTTGAAAAATCGATAATTCTCAAAAAATGTTTTTTCTATCGAAAAATGCCAAATTTGATCATTTTTGGCTTATTTATACTTAGGCCAGTCATAAAGGACTTCTATGTTTACATTTTGACTTACTTGGATCAAAATTTCAATGATTTGTATAGTCATGACATTTTAGTTGTAAATTCGGAAATTTTCAAAAATTGTTTTTTCTATCGAAAAATGCCAAATTAGATCATTTTTGGCTTATTTATACTTAGTCCAGTCATAAAGGACCTCTCTGTATACATTTTGACATACTTGGATCAAAATTTCAATGATTTGTATAGTCATGACAATTTAGTTGTAAATTCGGAAATTTTCAAAAATTGTTTTTTCTATCAAAAAATGCCAAATTTGATCATTTATGGCTTATTTATACTTAGTCCAGTCATAAAGGACCTCTTTGTATACATTTTGACTTACTTGGATCGAAATTTCAATGATTTGTATTGTCATGACTCTCATGTTGAAAAATCGAAAATTTTCAAAAAATGTTTTTTCTATCGAAAAATGTCAAATTTGATCACTTTTGGCTTATTTATACTTAGTCCAGTCATAAAGGACCTCTATGTATACATTTTGACTTACTTGGATCAAAATTTCAATGATTTGTATAGTCATGACTCTCATGTTTAAAAAATCGGAAATTTTCAAAAAATGTTTTTTCTATCGAAAAATGTGAAATTGAATCATTTTTGGCTTATTTATACTTAGTCCAGTCATAAAGGACCTCTGTGTATACATTTTGACTTACTTGGATCAAAATTTCAATGATTTGTATAGTCATGACTCTCATGTTGAAAAATCGAAAATTTTCAAAAAATGTTTTTTCTATCGAAAAAATGTCAAATTTGATCATTTTAGGCTTATTTATACTTAGTCCAGTCATAAAGGACCTCTGTGTATACATTTTGACTTACTTGGATCAAAATTTCAATGATTTGTATAGTCATGACATTTTAGTTGTAAATTCGGAAATTTTCAAAAATTGTTTTTTCTATCGAAAAAAGCCAAATTTGATCATTTTTGGCTTATTTATACTTTGTCCAGTCATAAAGGACCTCTCTGTATACATTTTGACTTATTTGGATCAAAATTTCAATGATTTGGATAGTCATGATTCGCATGTTGAAAAATCGAAAATTTTCAAAAAATGTTTTTTCTATCGAAAAATGTCAAATTTGATCACTTTTGGCTTATTTATACTTAGTCCAGTCATAAAGGACCTCTATGTATACATTTTGACTTACTTGGATCAAAATTTCAATGATTTGTATAGTCATGACTCTCATGTTGAAAAATCGAAAATTTTAAAAAAATGTTTTTTCTATCGAAAAATGTCAAATTTGATCATTTTTGGCTTATTTCTTCTTATTCCAGTCATAAAGGACCTCTATGTATACATTTTGACTTACTTGGATCAAAATTTCAATATTTGTATAGTCATGACTCTCATGTTGAAAAATCGAAAATTTTCAAAAAATGTTTTTTCTATCGAAAAATGCCAAAGTTGATCATTTTTGGCTTATTTCTTCTTATTCCAGTCATAAAGGACCTCTATGTATACATTTTGACTTACTTGGATCAAAATTTCAATGATTTGTATAGTCATGACCCTCATGTTGAAAAATCGATAATTTTCAAAAAATGTTTTATCTATCGAAAAATGCCAAATTTGATCATTTTTGGCTTATTTATACTTAGTCCAGTCATAAAGGACTTCAATGTTTACATTTTGACTTACTTGGATCAAAATTTCAATGATTTGTATAGTCATGACATTTTAGTTGTAAATTCGGAAATTTTCAAAAATTGTTTTTTCTATCGAAAAATGCCAAATTTGATCATTTTTGGCTTATTTATACTTAGTCCAGTCATAAAGGACCTCTATGTATACATTTTGACTTACTTGGATCAAAATTTCAATGATTTGTATAGTCATGACTCTCATGTTGAAAAATCGAAAATTTTCCAAAAATGTTTTTTCTATCGAAAAATGAAAAATTTGATCATTTTTGGCTTATTTCTTCTTATTCCAGTCATAAAGGACCTCTATGTATACATTTTGACTTACTTGGATCAAAATTTCAATGATTTGTATAGTCATGACCCTCATGTTGAAAAATCGATAATTTTCAAAAAATGTTTTATCTATCGAAAAATGCCAAATTTGATCATTTTTGGCTTATTTATACTTAGTCCAGTCATAAAGGACTTCTATGTTTACATTTTGACTTACTTGGATCAAAATTTCAATGATTTGTATAGTCATGACATTTTAGTTGTAAATTCGGAAATTTTCAAAAATTGTTTTTTCTATCGAAAAATGCCAAATTTGATCATTTTTGGCATATTCATACTTAGTCCAGTCATAAAGGACCTCTTTGTACACATTTTGACTTACTTGGATCAAAATTTCAATGATTTGTATAGTCATGACTCTCATGTTGAAAAATCGAAAATTTTCAAAAAATGTTTTTTCTATCGAAAAATGTCAAATTTGATCACTTTTGGCTTATTTATACTTAGTCCAGTCATAAAGGACCTCTATGTATACATTTTGACTTACTTGGATCAAAATTTCAATGATTTGTATAGTCATGACTCTCATGTTGAAAAATCGAAAATTTTCAAAAAATGTTTTTTCTATCGAAAAAATGTCAAATTGAATCATTTTTGGCTTATTTATACTTAGTCCAGTCATAAAGGACCTCTGTGTATACATTTTGACTTACTTGGATCAAAATTTCAATGATTTGTATAGTCATGACTCTCATGTTGAAAAATCGAAAATTTTCAAAAAATGTTTTTTCTATCGAAAAATGTCAAATTTGATCACTTTTGGCTTATTTATACTTAGTCCAGTCATAAAGGACCTCTATGTATACATTTTGACTTACTTGGATCAAAATTTCAATGATTTGTATAGTCATGACCCTCATGTTGAAAAATCGATAATTTTCAAAAAATGTTTTTTCTATCGAAAAATGCCAAATTTGATCATTTTTGGCTTATTTATACTTAGTCCAGTCATAAAGGACTTCTATGTTTACATTTTGACATACTTGGATCAAAATTTCAATGATTTGTATAGTCATGACATTTTAGTTGTAAATTCGGAAATTTTCAAAAATTGTTTTTTCTATCGAAAAATGCCAAATTTGATCATTTATGGCTTATTTATACTTAGTCCAGTCATAAAGGACCTCTTTGTATACATTTTGACTTACTTGGATCAAAATTTCAATGATTTGTATTGTCATGACTCTCATGTTGAAAAATCGAAAATTTTCAAAAAATGTTTTTTCTATCGAAAAATGTCAAATTTGATCACTTTTGGCTTATTTATACTTAGTCCAGTCATAAAGGACCTCTATGTATACATTTTGACTTACTTGGATCAAAATTTCAATGATTTGTATAGTCATGACTCTCATGTTTAAAAAATCGGAAATTTTCAATAAATGTTTTTTCTATCGAAAAATGTGAAATTGAATCATTTTTGGCTTATTTATACTTAGTCCAGTCATAAAGGACCTCTGTGTATACATTTTGACTTACTTGGATCAAAATTTCAATGATTTGTATAGTCATGACTCTCATGCTGAAAAATCGAAAATTTTCAAAAAATGTTTTTTCTATCGAAAAATGTCAAATTTGATCATTTTAGGCTTATTTATACTTAGTCCAGTCATAAAGGACCTCTGTGTATACATTTTGACTTACATGGATCAAAATTTCAATGATTTGTATAGTCATGACATTTTAGTTGTAAATTCGGAAATTTTCAAAAATTGTTTTTTTCTATCGAAAAATGCCAAATTTGATCATTTTTGGCTTATTTATACTTAGTCCAGTCATAAAGGACCTCTCTGTATACATTTTGACTTACTTGGATCAAAATTTCAATGATTTGTATAGTCATGACTCTCATGTTGAAAAATCGAAAATTTTCAAAAAATGTTTTTTCTATCGAAAAATGTCAAATTTGATCACTTTTGGCTTATTTATACTTAGTCCAGTCATAAAGGACCTCTTTGTATACATTTTGACTTACTTGGATCAAAATTTCAATGATTTGTATAGTCATGACTCTCATGTTGAAAAATCGAAAATTTTCAAAAAATGTTTTTTCTATCGAAAAATGTCAAATTTGATCATTTTTGGCTTATTTATACTTAGTCCAGTCATAAAGGACCTCTGTGTATACATTTTAACTTACTTGGATCAAAATTTCAATGATTTGTATAGTCATGACTCTCATGTTGAAAAATCGAAAATTTTCAAAAAATGTTTTTTCTATCGAAAAATGCCAAATTTGATCATTTTTGGGTTATTTATACTTAGTCCAGTCATAAAGGACCTCTATGTATACATTTTGACTTACTTGGATAAAAATTTCAATGATTTGTATAGTCATGACATTTTAGTTGTAAATTCGGAAATTTTCAAAAGTTGTTTTTTCTATCGAAAAATGTCAAATTTGATCATTTTTGGCTTATTTATACTTAGTCCAGTCATAAAGGACCTCTTTGTATACATTATGACTTACTTGGATCAAAATTTCAATGATTTGTATAGTCATGACTCTCATGTTGAAAAATCGAAAATTTTCCAAAAATGTTTTTTCTATCGAAAAATGCCAAATTTGATCATTTTTGGCTTATTTATACTTAGTCCAGTCATAAATACCTCTATGTATACATTTTGACTTACTTGGATCAAAATTTCAATGATTTGTATAGTCATGACATTTTAGTTGTAAATTCGGAAATTTTCAAAAATTGTTTTTTCTATCGAAAAATGCCAAATTTGATCATTTTTGGCTTATTTATACTTAGTCCAGTCATAAAGGACCTCTTTGTATACATTTTGACTTACTTGGATCAAAATTTCAATGATTTGTATAGTCATGACTCTCATGTTGAAAAATCGAAAATTTTCAAAAAATGTTTTTTCTATCGAAAAATGTCAAATTTGATCAGTTTTGGCTTATTTATACTTAGTCCAGTCATAAAGGACTTCTATGTTTACATTTTGACTTACTTGGATCAAAATTTCAATGATTTGTATAGTCATGACTCTCATGTAGAAACATCGAAAATTTTCAAAAAATGTTTTTTCTATCGAAAAATGTCAAATTTGATCAGTTTTGGCTTATTTATACTTAGTCCAGTCATAAAGGACTCCTATGTATACATTTTGACTTACTTGGATCAAAATTTCAATGATTTGTATAGTCATGACTCTAATGTTGAAAAATCGAAAATTTTCAAAAAATGTTTTTCTATCGAAAAATGCCAAATTTGATCATTTTTGGCTTATTTATACTTAGTCCAGTCATAAAGGACTTCTATGTTTACATTTTGACTTACTTGGATCAAAATTTCAATGATTTGTATAGTCATGACTCTCATGTAGAAACATCGAAAATTTTCAAAAAAAGTTTTTTCTATCGAAAAATGCCAAATTTGATCATTTATGGCTTATTTATACTTAGTCCAGTCATAAAGGACCTCTTTGTATACATTTTGACTTACTTGGATCAAAATTTCAATGATTTGTATTGTCATGACTCTCATGTTGAAAAATCGAAAATTTTCAAAAAATGTTTTTTCTATCGAAAAATGTCAAATTTGATCACTTTTGGCTTATTTATACTTAGTCCAGTCATAAAGGACCTCTATGTATACATTTTGACTTACTTGGATCAAAATTTCAATGATTTGTATTGTCATGACTCTCATGTTGAAAAATCGAAAATTTTCAAAAAATGTTTTTCTATCGAAAAATGCCAAATTTGATCATTTTTGGCTTATTTATACTTAGTCCAGTCATAAAGGACTTCTATGTTTACATTTTGACATACTTGGATCAAAATTTCAATGATTTGTATAGTCATGACATTTTAGTTGTAAATTCGGAAATTTTCAAAAATTGTTTTTTCTATCGAAAAATGCCAAATTTGATCATTTATGGCTTATTTATACTTAGTCCAGTCATAAAGGACCTCTTTGTATACATTTTGACTTACTTGGATCAAAATTTCAATGATTTGTATTGTCATGACTCTCATGTTGAAAAATCGAAAATTTTCAAAAAATGTTTTTTCTATCGAAAAATGTCAAATTTGATCACTTTTGGCTTATTTATACTTAGTCCAGTCATAAAGGACCTCTATGTATACATTTTGACTTACTTGGATCAAAATTTCAATGATTTGTATAGTCATGACTCTCATGTTTAAAAAATCGGAAATTTTCAATAAATGTTTTTTCTATCGAAAAATGTGAAATTGAATCATTTTTGGCTTATTTATACTTAGTCCAGTCATAAAGGACCTCTGTGTATACATTTTGACTTACTTGGATCAAAATTTCAATGATTTGTATAGTCATGACTCTCATGCTGAAAAATCGAAAATTTTCAAAAAATGTTTTTTCTATCGAAAAATGTCAAATTTGATCATTTTAGGCTTATTTATACTTAGTCCAGTCATAAAGGACCTCTGTGTATACATTTTGACTTACATGGATCAAAATTTCAATGATTTGTATAGTCATGACATTTTAGTTGTAAATTCGGAAATTTTCAAAAATTGTTTTTTCTATCGAAAAATGCCAAATTTGATCATTTTTGGCTTATTTATACTTAGTCCAGTCATAAAGGACCTCTCTGTATACATTTTGACTTACTTGGATCAAAATTTCAATGATTTGTATAGTCATGACTCTCATGTTGAAAAATCGAAAATTTTCAAAAAATGTTTTTTCTATCGAAAAATGTCAAATTTGATCACTTTTGGCTTATTTATACTTAGTCCAGTCATAAAGGACCTCTTTGTATACATTTTGACTTACTTGGATCAAAATTTCAATGATTTGTATAGTCATGACTCTCATGTTGAAAAATCGAAAATTTTCAAAAAATGTTTTTTCTATCGAAAAATGTCAAATTTGATCATTTTTGGCTTATTTATACTTAGTCCAGTCATAAAGGACCTCTGTGTATACATTTTAACTTACTTGGATCAAAATTTCAATGATTTGTATAGTCATGACTCTCATGTTGAAAAATCGAAAATTTTCAAAAAATGTTTTTTCTATCGAAAAATGCCAAATTTGATCATTTTTGGGTTATTTATACTTAGTCCAGTCATAAAGGACCTCTATGTATACATTTTGACTTACTTGGATAAAAATTTCAATGATTTGTATAGTCATGACATTTTAGTTGTAAATTCGGAAATTTTCAAAAGTTGTTTTTTCTATCGAAAAATGTCAAATTTGATCATTTTTGGCTTATTTATACTTAGTCCAGTCATAAAGGACCTCTTTGTATACATTATGACTTACTTGGATCAAAATTTCAATGATTTGTATAGTCATGACTCTCATGTTGAAAAATCGAAAATTTTCCAAAAATGTTTTTTCTATCGAAAAATGCCAAATTTGATCATTTTTGGCTTATTTATACTTAGTCCAGTCATAAATACCTCTATGTATACATTTTGACTTACTTGGATCAAAATTTCAATGATTTGTATAGTCATGACATTTTAGTTGTAAATTCGGAAATTTTCAAAAATTGTTTTTTCTATCGAAAAATGCCAAATTTGATCATTTTTGGCTTATTTATACTTAGTCCAGTCATAAAGGACCTCTTTGTATACATTTTGACTTACTTGGATCAAAATTTCAATGATTTGTATAGTCATGACTCTCATGTTGAAAAATCGAAAATTTTCAAAAAATGTTTTTTCTATCGAAAAATGTCAAATTTGATCAGTTTTGGCTTATTTATACTTAGTCCAGTCATAAAGGACTTCTATGTTTACATTTTGACTTACTTGGATCAAAATTTCAATGATTTGTATAGTCATGACTCTCATGTAGAAACATCGAAAATTTTCAAAAAATGTTTTTTCTATCGAAAAATGTCAAATTTGATCAGTTTTGGCTTATTTATACTTAGTCCAGTCATAAAGGACTCCTATGTATACATTTTGACTTACTTGGATCAAAATTTCAATGATTTGTATAGTCATGACTCTAATGTTGAAAAATCGAAAATTTTCAAAAAATGTTTTTCTATCGAAAAATGCCAAACTTGATCATTTTTGGCTTATTTATACTTAGTCCAGTCATAAAGGACTTCTATGTTTACATTTTGACTTACTTGGATCAAAATTTCAATGATTTGTATAGCCATGACTCTCATGTAGAAACATCGAAAATTTTCAAAAAAAGTTTTTTCTATCGAAAAATGTCAAATTTGATCAGTTTTGGCTTATTTATACTTAGTCCAGTCATAAAGGACTCCTATGTATACATTTTGACTTACTTGGATCAAAATTTCAATGATTTGTATAGTCATGACTCTAATGTTGAAAAATCGAAAATTTTCAAAAAATGTTTTTCTATCGAAAAATGCTAAATTTGATCAGTTTTGGCTTATTTATACTTAGTCCAGTCATAAAGGACTTCTATGTATACATTTTGACTTACTTGGATCAAAATTTCAATGATTTGTATAGTCATGACTCTCATGTAGAAACATCGAAAATTTTCAAAAAATGTTTTTTCTATCGAAAAATGTCAAATTTGATCAGTTTTGGCTTATTTATACTTAGTCCAGTCATAAAGGACTCCTATGTATACATTTTGACTTACTTGGATCAAAATTTCAATGATTTGTATAGTCATGACTCTCATGTTGAAAAATCGAAAATTTTCAAAAAATTTTTTTTCTGTCGAAAAATGTTAAATTTGATCATTTTTGGCTTATTTATACTTAGTCCAGTCATAAAAAACCTCTTTGTATAATTTTTGACTTACTTGGATCAATATTTCAATGATTTGTACAGTCATGACATTTTAGTTGTAAAATCGGAAATTTTCAAAAAATGTTTTTTTCTATCGAAAAATGTCAAATTTGATCATTTTTGCTTATTTATACTTAGTCCAGTCATAAAGGACCTCTGTGTATACATTTTGACTTACTTGGATCAAAATTTCAATGATTTGTATAGTCATGACTCTCATGTTGAAAAATCGAAAATTTTCAAAAAATGTTTTTTCTATCGAAAAATGCCAAATTTGATCATTTTTGGGTTATTTATACTTAGTCCAGTCATAAAGGACCTCTATGTATACATTTTGACTTACTTGGATCAAAATTTCAATGATTTGTATAGTCATGACATTTTAGTTGTAAATTCGGAAATTTACAAAAGTTGTTTTTTCTATCGAAAAATGAAAAATTTGATCATTTTTGGCTTATTTATACTTAGTCCAGTCATAAAGGACCTCTTTGTATACATTTTGACTTACTTGGATCAAAATTTCAATGATTTGTATAGTCATGACTCTCATGTTGAAAAATCGAAAATTTTCAAAAAATGTTTTTTCTATCGAAAAATGTCAAATTTGATCAGTTTTGGCTTATTTATACTTAGTCCAGTCATAAAGGACTTCTATGTTTACATTTTGACTTACTTGGATCAAAATTTCAATGATTTGTATAGTCATGACTCTCATGTAGAAACATCGAAAATTTTCAAAAAATGTTTTTTCTATCGAAAAATGTCAAATTTGATCAGTTTTGGCTTATTTATACTTAGTCCAGTCATAAAGGACTCCTATGTATACATTTTGACTTACTTGGATCAAAATTTCAATGATTTGTATAGTCATGACTCTAATGTTGAAAAATCGAAAATTTTCAAAAAATGTTTTTCTATCGAAAAATGCCAAATTTGATCATTTTTGGCTTATTTATACTTAGTCCAGTCATAAAGGACCTCTGTGTATACATTTTGACTTACTTGGATCAAAATTTCAATGATTTGTATAGTCATGACTCTCATGTTGAAAAATCGAAAATTTTCAAAAAATGTTTTTTCTATCGAAAAATGCCAAATTTGATCATTTTTGGCTTATTTATACTTAGTCCAGTCATAAAGGACCTCTAAGTATACATTTTGACTTACTTGGATCAAAATTTCAATGATTTGTATAGTCATGACATTTTAGTTGTAAATTCGGAAATTTTCAAAAATTGTTTTTTCTATCGAAAAATGAAAAATTTGATCATTTTTGGCTTATTTATACTTAGTCCAGTCATAAAGGACCTCCTTGTATACATTTTGACTTACTTGGATCAAAATTTCAATGATTTGTATAGTCATGACTCTCATGTTGAAAAATCGAAAATTTTCAAAAAATGTTTTTTCTATCGAAAAATACCAAATTTGATCATTTTTGGCTTATTTATACTTAGTCCAGTCATAAAGGACCTCTATGTATACATTTTGACTTACTTGGATCAAAATTTCAATGATTTGTATAGTCATGACATTTTAGTTGTAAATTCGGAAATTTTCAAAAATTGTTTTTTTCTATCGAAAAATGCCAAATTTGATCATTTTTGGCCTATTTATACTTAATCCAGTCATAAAGGACCTCTTTGTATACATTTAAACTTACTTGGATCAAAATTTCAATGATTTGTATAGTCATGACTCTCATGTTGAAAAATCGAAAATTTTCAAAAAATGTTTTTTCTATCGAAAAATGTCAAATTTGATCAGTTTTGGCTTATTTATACTTGGTCCAGTCATAAAGGACCTCTATGTATACATTTTGACTTACTTGGATCAAAATTTCAATGATTTGTATAGTCATGACTCTCATGTTGAAAAATCGAAAATTTTCAAAAAATGTTTTTTCTATCGAAAAATGTCAAATTTGATCATTTTTGGCTTATTTATGATTAGTCCAGTCATAAAGGACCTCTGTGTATACATTTTGACTTACTTGGATCAAAATTTCAATGATTTGTATAGTCATGACTCTCATGTTGAAAAATCGAAAATTTTCAAAAAATGTTTTTTCTATCGAAAAATGCCAAATTTGATCATTTTTGGCTTATTTATACTTAGTCTAGTCATAAAGGACCTCTATGTATACATTTTGACTTACTTGGATCAAAATTTCAATGATTTGTATAGTCATGACATTTTAGTTGTAAATTCGGAAATTTTCAAAAATTGTTTTTTCTATCGAAAAATGAAAAATTTGATCATTTTTGGCTTATTTATACTTAGTCCAGTCATAAAGGACCTCTTTGTATACATTTTGACTTACTTGGATCAAAATTTCAATGATTTGTATAGTCATGACTCTCATGTTGAAAAATCGAAAATTTTCAAAAAATGTTTTTTCTATCGAAAAATACCAAATTTGATCATTTTTGGCTTATTTATACTTAGTCCAGTCATAAAGGACCTCTATGTATACATTTTGACTTTCTTGGATCAAAATTTCAATGATTTGTATAGTCATGACATTTTAGTTGTAAATTCGGAAATTTTCAAAAATTGTTTTTTCTATCGAAAAATGCCAAATTTGATCATTTTTGGCTTATTTATACTTAGTCCAGTCATAAAGGACCTCTTTGTATACATTTTGACTTACTTGGATCAAAATTTCAATGATTTGTATAGTTATGACTCTCATGTTGAAAAATCGAAAATTTTCAAAAAATGTTTTTTTCTATCGAAAAATGTCAAATTTGATCACTTTTGGCTTATTTATACTTAGTCCAGTCATAAAGGACCTCTATGTATACATTTTGACTTACCTGGATCAAAATTTCAATGATTTGTATAGTCATGACTCTCATGTTGAAAAATCGAAAATTTTCAAAAAATGTTTTTTCTATCGAAAAATGTCAAATTTGATCAGTTTTGGCTTATTTATACTTAGTCCAGTCATAAAGGACTTCTATGTTTACATTATGACTTACTTGGATCAAAATTTCAATGATTTGTATAGTCATGACTCTCATGTAGAAACATCGAAAATTTTCAAAAAATGTTTTTTCTATCGAAAAATGCCAAATTTGATCATTTTTGGCTTATTTATACTTAGTCCAGTCATAAAGGACCTCTATGTATACATTTTGACTTACTTGGATCAAAATTTCAATGATTTGTATAGTCATGACATTTTAGTTGTAAATTCGGAAATTTTCAAAAATTGTTTTTTCTATCGAAAAATGAAAAATTTGATCATTTTTGGCTTATTTATACTTAGTCCAGTCATAAAGGACTTCTTTGTATACATTTTGACTTACTTGGATCAAAATTTCAATGATTTGTATAGTCATGACTCTCATGTTGAAAAATCGAAAATTTTCAAAAAATGTTTTTTCTATCGAAAAATGCCAAATTTGATCATTTTTGGGTTATTTATACTTAGTCCAGTCATAAAGGACCTCTTTGTATACATTTTGACTTACTTGGATCAAAATTTCAATGATTTGTATAGTCATGACATTTTAGTTGTAAATTCGGAAATTTTCAAAAATTGTTTTTTCTATCGAAAAATGCCAAATTTCATCATTTTTGGCTTATTTATACTTAGTCCAGTCATAAAGGACCTCTTTGTATACATTTTGACTTACTTGGATCAAAATTTCAATGATTTGTATAGTCATGACTCTCATGTTGAAAAATCGAAAATTTTCAAAAAATGTTTTTTCTATCGAAAAATGTCAAATTTGATCAGTTTTGGCTTATTTATACTTAGTCCAGTCATAAAGGACTTCTATGTTTACATTTTGACTTACTTGGATCAAAATTTCAATGACTTGTATAGTCATGACTCTCATGTAGAAACATCGAAAATTTTCAAAAAATGTTTTTTCTATCGAAAAATGTCAAATTTGATCAGTTTTGGCTTATTTATACTTAGTCCAGTCATAAAGGACTTCTATGTATACATTTTGACTTACTTGGATCAAAATTTCAATGATTTGTATAGTCATGACTCTCATGTTGAAAAATCGAAAATTTTCAAAAAATGTTTTTTCTATCGAAAAATGTCAAATTTGATCATTTTTGGCTTATTTATGCTTAGTCCAGTCATAAAGGACCTCTGTGTATACATTTTGACTTACTTGGATCAAAATTTCAATGATTTGTATAGTCATGACATTTTAGTTGTAAATTCGGAAATTTTCAAAAATTGTTTTTTCTATCGAAAAATGCCAAATTTGATCATTTTTGGCTTATTTATACTTAGTCCAGTCATAAAGGACCTCTTTGTATACATTTTGACTTACTTGGATCAAAATTTCAATGATTTGTATAGTTATGACTCTCATGTTGAAAAATCGAAAATTTTCAAAAAATGTTTTTTCTATCGAAAAATGTCAAATTTGATCACTTTTGGCTTATTTATACTTAGTCCAGTCATAAAGGACCTCTATGTATACATTTTGACTTACCTGGATCAAAATTTCAATGATTTGTATAGTCATGACTCTCATGTTGAAAAATCGAAAATTTTCAAAAAATGTTTTTTCTATCGAAAAATGTCAAATTTGATCAGTTTTGGCTTATTTATACTTCGTCCAGTCATAAAGGACTTCTATGTTTACATTTTGACTTACTTGGATCAAAATTTCAATGATTTGAATAGTCATGACTCTCATGTAGAAACATCGAAAATTTTCAAAAAATGTTTTTTCTATCGAAAAATGTCAAATTTGATCATTTTTGGCTTATTTATGCTAAGTCCAGTCATAAAGGACCTCTTTGTATACATTTTGACTTACTTGGATCAAAGTTTCAATGATTTGTATAGTCATGACATTTTAGTTGTAAATTCGGAAATTTTCAAAAATTGTTTTTTCTATCGAAAAATGCCAAATTTGATCATTTTTGGCTTATTTATACTTAGTCCAGTCATAAAGGACCTCTTTGTATACATTTTGACTTACTTGGATCAAAATTTCAATGATTTGTATAGTTATGACTCTCATGTTGAAAAATCGAAAATTTTCAAAAAATGTTTTTTCTATCGAAAAATGTCAAATTTGATCACTTTTGGCTTATTTATACTTAGTCCAGTCATAAAGGACCTCTATGTATACATTTTGACTTACCTGGATCAAAATTTCAATGATTTGTGTAGTCATGACTCTCATGTTGAAAAATCGAAAATTTTCAAAAAATGTTTTTTCTATCGAAAAATGTCAAATTTGATCAGTTTTGGCTTATTTATACTTCGTCCAGTCATAAAGGACTTCTATGTTTACATTTTGACTTACTTGGATCAAAATTTCAATGATTTGTATAGTCATGACTCTCATGTAGAATCATCGAAAATTTTCAAAAAATGTTTTTTCTATCGAAAAATACCAAATTTGATCATTTTTGGCTTATTTATACTTAGTCCAGTCATAAAGGACCTCTATGTATACATTTTGACTTACTTGGATCAAAATTTCAATGATTTGTATAGTCATGACATTTTAGTTGTAAATTCGGAAATTTTCAAAAATTGTTTTTTCTATCGAAAAATGCCAAATTTGATCATTTTTGGCTTATTTATACTTAATCCAGTTATAAAGGACCTCTTTGTATACATTTTGACTTACTTGGATCAAAATTTCAATGATTTGTATAGTCATGACTCTCATGTTGAAAAATCGAAAATTTTCAAAAAATGTTTTTTCTATCGAAAAATGTCAAATTTGATCACTTTTGGCTTATTTATACTTAGTCCAGTCATAAAGGACCTCTTTGTATACAATTTGACTTACTTGGATCAAAATTTCAATGATTTGTATAGTCATGACTCTCATGTTGAAAAATCGAAAATTTTCAAAAAATGTTTTTTCTATCGAAAAATGTCAAATTTGATCATTTTTGGCTTATTTATACTTAGTCCAGTCATAAAGGACCTCTGTGTATACATTTTGACTTACTTGGATCAAAATTTCAATGATTTGTATAGTCAAGACTCTCATGTTGAAAAATCGAAAATTTTCAAAAAATGTTTTTTCTATCGAAAAATGCCAAATTTGATCATTTTTGGCTTATTTATACTTAGTCCAGTCATAAAATACCTCTATGTATACATTTTGACTTACTTGGATCAAAATTTCAATGATTTGTATAGTCATGACATTTTAGTTGTAAATTCGGAAATTTTCAAAAATTGTTTTTTCTATCGAAAAATGAAAAATTTGATCATTTTTGGCTTATTTATACTTAGTCCAGTCATAAAGGACCTCTTTGTATACATTTTGACTTACTTGGATCAAAATTTCAATGATTTGTATAGTCATGACTCTCATGTTGAAAAATCGAAAATTTTCAAAAAATGTTTTTTCTATCGAAAAATGCCAAATTTGATCATTTTTGGCTTATTTATACTTAGTCCAGTCATAAAGGACCTCTTTGTATACATTTTGACTTACTTGGATCAAAATTTCAATGATTTGTATAGTCATGAAATTTTAGTTGTAAATTCGGAAATTTTCAAAAATTGTTTTTTCTATCGAAAAATGCCAAATTTGATCATTTTTGGCTTATTTATACATAGTCCAGTCATAAAGGACCTCTTTGTATACATTTTGACTTACTTGGATCAAAATTTCAATGATTTGTATAGTCATGACTCTCATGTTGAAAAATCGAAAATTTTCAAAAAATGTTTTTTCTATCGAAAAATGTCAAATTTGATCAGTTTTGGCTTATTTATACTTAGTCCAGTCATAAAGGACTTCTATGTTTACATTTTGTCTTACTTGGATCAAAATTTCAATGATTTGTATAGTCATGACTCTCATGTAGAAACATCGAAAATTTTCAAAAAATGTTTTTTCTATCGAAAAATGTCAAATTTGATCAGTTTTGGCTTATTTATACTTAGTCCAGTCATAAAGGACTTCTATGTATACATTTTGACTTACTTGGATCAAAATTTCAATGATTTGTATAGTCATGACTCTAATGTTGAAAAATCGAAAATTTTCAAAAAATGTTTTTCTATCGAAAAATGCCAAATTTGATCATTTTTGGCTTATTTATACTTAGTCCAGTCATAAAGGACATCTATGTATACATTTTGACTTACTTGGATCAAAATTTCAATGATTTGTATAGTCATGACTCTCATGTTGAAAAATCGAAAATTTTCAAAAAATGTTTTTTCTATCGAAAAATGTCAAATTTGATCATTTTTGGCTTATTTATGCTTAGTCCAGTCATAAAGGACCTCTGTGTATACATTTTGACTTACTTGGATCAAAATTTCAATGATTTGTATAGTCATGACTCTCATGTTGAAAAATCGAAAATTTTCAAAAAATGTTTTTTCTATCGAAAAATGCCAAATTTGATCATTTTTGGCTTATTTATACTTAGTCCAGTCATAAAGGACCTCTATGTATACATTTTGACTTACTTGGATCAAAATTTCAATGATTTGTATAGTCATGACATTTTAGTTGTAAATTCGGAAATTTTCAAAAATTGTTTTTTCTATCGAAAAATGAAAAATTTGATCATTTTTGGCTTATTTATACTTAGTCCAGTCATAAAGGACCTCTTTGTATACATTTTGACTTACCTGGATCAAAATTTCAATGATTTGTATAGTCATGACTCTCATGTTGAAAAATCGAAAATTTTCAAAAAATGTTTTTTTCTATCGAAAAATGTCAAATTTGATCAGTTTTGGCTTATTTATACTTAGTCCAGTCATAAAGGACTTCTATGTTTACATTTTGACTTACTTGGATCAAAATTTCAATGATTTGTATAGTCATGACTCTCATGTAGAAACATCGAAAATTTTCAAAAAATGTTTTTTCTATCGAAAAATATCAAATTTGATCAGTTTTGGCTTATTTATACCTAGTCCAGTCATAAAGGACTTCTATGTATACATTTTGACTTACTTGGATAAAAATTTCAATGATTTGTATAGTCATGACTCTAATGTTGAAAAATCAAAAATTTTCAAAAAATGTTTTTTCTATCGAAAAATGCAGAATTTGATCATTTTTGGCTTATTTATACTTAGTCCAGTCATAAAGGACCTCTTTGTATACATTTTGACTTACTTGGATCAAAATTTCAATGATTTGTATAGTCATGACTCTCATGTTGAAAAATCGAAAATTTTCAAAAAATGTTTTTTCTTTCGAAAATAGTCAAATTTGATCATTTTTGGCTTATTTATACTTAGTCCAGTCATAAAGGACCTCTGTGTATACATTTTGACTTACTTGGATCAAAATTTCAATGATTTGTATAGTCATGACTCTCATGTTGAAAAATCGAAAATTTTCAAAAAATGTTTTTTCTATCGAAAAATGCCAAATTTGATCATTTTTGGCTTATTTATACTTAGTCCAGTCATAAAGGACCTCTATGTATACATTTTGACTTACTTGGATCAAAATTTCAATGATTTGTATAGTCATGACATTTTAGTTGTAAATTCGGAAATTTTCAAAAATTGTTTTTTCTATCGAAAAATGTTAAATTTGATCATTTTTGGCTTATTTATACTTAGTCCAGTCATAAAGGACCTCTTGGTATACATTTTGACTTACTTGGATCAAAATTTCAATGATTTGTATAGTCATGACTCTCATGTTGAAAAATCGAAAATTTTCAAAAAATGTTTTTTCTATCGAAAAATGCCAAATTTGATCATTTTTGGCTTATTTATACTTAGTCCAGTCATAAATAACCTCTATGTATACATTTTGACTTACTTGGATCAAAATTTCAATGATTTGTATAGTCATGACATTTTAGTTGTAAATTCGGAAATTTTCAAAAATTGTTTTTTCTATCGAAAAATGCCAAATTTGATCACTTTTGGCTTATTTATACTTAGTCCAGTCATAAAGGACCTCTATGTATACATTTTGACTTACTTGGATCAAAATTTCAATGATTTGTATAGTCATGACTCTCGATGTTGAAAAATCGAAAATTTTCAAAAAATGTTTTTTCTATCGAAAAATGTCAAATTTGATCATTTTTGGCTTATTTATACTTAGTCCAGTCATAAAGGACCTCTATGTATACATTTTGACTTACCTGGATCAAAATTTCAATGATTTGTATAGTCATGACTCTCATGTTGAAAAATCGAAAATTTTCAAAAAATGTTTTTTCTATCGAAAAATGTCAAATTTGATCAGTTTTGGCTTATTTATACTTAGTCCAGTCATAAAGGACTTCTATGTTTACATTTTGACTTACTTGAATCAAAATTTCAATGGTTTGTATAGTCATGACTCTCATGTAGAAACATCGAAAATTTTCAAAAAATGTTTTTTCTATCGAAAAATGTCAAATTTGATCAGTTTTGGCTTATGTATACTTAGTCCAGTCATAAAGGACTTCTATGTATACATTTTGACTTACTTGGATCAAAATTTCAATGATTTGTATAGTCATGACTCTAATGTTGAAAAATCAAAAATTTTCAAAAAATGTTTTTTCTATCGAAAAATGCAGAATTTGATCATTTTTGGCTTATTTATACTTAGTCCAGTCATAAAGGACCTCTTTGTATACATTTTGACTTTCTTGGATCAAAATTTCAATGATTTGTATAGTCATGACTCTCATGTTGAAAAATCGAATTTTTTCAAAAAATGTTTTTTCTATCGAAAATAGTCAAATTTGATCATTTTTGGCTTATTTATACTAAGTCCAGTCATAAAGGACCTCTGTGTATACATTTTGACTTACTTGGATCAAAATTTCAATGATTTGTATAGTCATGACTCTCATGTTGAAAAATCGAAAATTTTCAAAAAATGTTTTTTCTATCGAAAAATGCCAAATTTGATCATTTTTGGCTTATTTATACTTAGTCCAGTCATAAAGGACCTCTATGTATACATTTTGACTTACTTGGATCAAAATTTCAATGATTTGTATAGTTATGACATTTTAGTTGTAAATTCGGAAATTTTCAAAAATTGTTTTTTCTATCGAAAAATGTTAAATTTGATCATTTTTGGCTTATTTATACTTAGTCCAGTCATAAAGGACTTCTATGTATACATTTTGACTTACTTGGTTCAAAATTTCAATGATTTGTATAGTCATGACTCTAATGTTGAAAAATCGAAAATTTTCAAAAAATGTTTTTCTATCGAAAAATGCCAAATTTGATCATTTTTGGCTTATTTATACTTAGTCCAGTCATAAAGGACATCTATGTATACATTTTGACTTACTTGGATCAAAATTTCAATGATTTGTATAGTCATGACTCTCATGTTGAAAAATCGAAAATTTTCAAAAAATGTTTTTTCTATCGAAAAATGTCAAATTTGATCATTTTTGGCTTATTTATGCTTAGTCCAGTCATAAAGGACCTCTGTGTATACATTTTGACTTACTTGGATCAAAATTTCAATGATTTGTATAGTCATGACTCTCATGTTGAAAAATCGAAAATTTTCAAAAAATGTTTTTTCTATCGAAAAATGCCAAATTTGATCATTTTTGGCTTATTTATACTTAGTCCAGTCATAAAGGACCTCTATGTATACATTTTGACTTACTTGGATCAAAATTTCAATGATTTGTATAGTCATGACATTTTAGTTGTAAATTCGGAAATTTTCAAAAATTGTTTTTTCTATCGAAAAATGAAAAATTTGATCATTTTTGGCTTATTTATACTTAGTCCAGTCATAAAGGACCTCTTTGTATACATTTTGACTTACCTGGATCAAAATTTCAATGATTTGTATAGTCATGACTCTCATGTTGAAAAATCGAAAATTTTCAAAAAATGTTTTTTCTATCGAAAAATGTCAAATTTGATCAGTTTTGGCTTATTTATACTTAGTCCAGTCATAAAGGACTTCTATGTTTACATTTTGACTTACTTGGATCAAAATTTCAATGATTTGTATAGTCATGACTCTCATGTAGAAACATCGAAAATTTTCAAAAAATGTTTTTTCTATCGAAAAATGTCAAATTTGATCAGTTTTGGCTTATTTATACCTAGTCCAGTCATAAAGGACTTCTATGTATACATTTTGACTTACTTGGATAAAAATTTCAATGATTTGTATAGTCATGACTCTAATGTTGAAAAATCAAAAATTTTCAAAAAATGTTTTTTCTATCGAAAAATGCAGAATTTGATCATTTTTGGCTTATTTATACTTAGTCCAGTCATAAAGGACCTCTTTGTATACATTTTGACTTACTTGGATCAAAATTTCAATGATTTGTATAGTCATGACTCTCATGTTGAAAAATCGAAAATTTTCAAAAAATGTTTTTTCTTTCAAAAATAGTCAAATTTGATCATTTTTGGCTTATTTATACTTAGTCCAGTCATAAAGGACCTCTGTGTATACATTTTGACTTACTTGGATCAAAATTTCAATAATTTGTATAGTCATGACTCTCATGTTGAAAAATCGAAAATTTTCAAAAAATGTTTTTTTCTATCGAAAAATGCCAAATTTGATCATTTTTGGCTTATTTATACTTAGTCCAGTCATAAAGGACCTCTATGTATACATTTTGACTTACTTGGATCAAAATTTCAATGATTTGTATAGTCATGACATTTTAGTTGTAAATTCGGAAATTTTCAAAAATTGTTTTTTCTATCGAAAAATGTTAAATTTGATCATTTTTGGCTCATTTATACTTAGTCCAGTCATAAAGGACCTCTTGGTATACATTTTGACTTACTTGGATCAAAATTTCAATGATTTGTATAGTCATGACTCTCATGTTGAAAAATCGAAAATTTTCAAAAAATGTTTTTTCTATCGAAAAATGCCAAATTTGATCATTTTTGGCTTATTTATACTTAGTCCAGTCATAAATAACCTCTATGTATACATTTTGACTTACTTGGATCAAAATTTCAATGATTTGTATAGTCATGACATTTTAGTTGTAAATTCGGAAATTTTCAAAAATTGTTTTTTCTATCGAAAAATGCCAAATTTGATCACTTTTGGCTTATTTATACTTAGTCCAGTCATAAAGGACCTCTATGTATACATTTTGACTTACTTGGATCAAAATTTCAATGATTTGTATAGTCATGACTCTCGATGTTGAAAAATCGAAAATTTTCAAAAAATGTTTTTTCTATCGAAAAATGTCAAATTTGATCATTTTTGGCTTATTTATACTTAGTCCAGTCATAAAGGACCTCTATGTATACATTTTGACTTACCTGGATCAAAATTTCAATGATTTGTATAGTCATGACTCTCATGTTGAAAAATCGAAAATTTTCAAAAAATGTTTTTTTCTATCGAAAAATGTCAAATTTGATCAGTTTTGGCTTATTTATACTTAGTCCAGTCATAAAGGACTTCTATGTTTACATTTTGACTTACTTGAATCAAAATTTCAATGGTTTGTATAGTCATGACTCTCATGTAGAAACATCGAAAATTTTCAAAAAATGTTTTTTCTATCGAAAAATGTCAAATTTGATCAGTTTTGGCTTATTTATACTTAGTCCAGTCATAAAGGACTTCTATGTATACATTTTGACTTACTTGGATCAAAATTTCAATGATTTGTATAGTCATGACTCTAATGTTGAAAAATCAAAAATTTTCAAAAAATGTTTTTTCTAACGAAAAATGCAGAATTTGATCATTTTTGGCTTATTTATACTTAGTCCAGTCATAAAGGACCTCTTTGTATACATTTTGACTTTCTTGGATCAAAATTTCAATGATTTGTATAGTCATGACTCTCATGTTGAAAAATCGAATTTTTTCAAAAAATGTTTTTTCTATCGAAAATAGTCAAATTTGATCATTTTTGGCTTATTTATACTAAGTCCAGTCATAAAGGACCTCTGTGTATACATTTTGACTTACTTGGATCAAAATTTCAATGATTTGTATAGTCATGACTCTCATGTTGAAAAATCGAAAATTTTCAAAAAATGTTTTTTTCTATCGAAAAATGCCAAATTTGATCATTTTTGGCTTATTTATACTTAGTCCAGTCATAAAGGACCTCTATGTATACATTTTGACTTACTTGGATCAAAATTTCAATGATTTGTATAGTTATGACATTTTAGTTGTAAATTCGGAAATTTTCAAAAATTGTTTTTTCTATCGAAAAATGTTAAATTTGATCATTTTTGGCTTATTTATACTTAGTCCAGTCATAAAGGACCTCTTGGTATACATTTTGACTTACTTGGATCAAAATTTCAATGATTTGTATAGTCATGACTCTCATGTTGAAAAATCGAAAATTTTCAAAAAATGTTTTTTCTATCGAAAAATGCCAAATTTGATCATTTTTGGCTTATTTATACTTAGTCCAGTCATAAATAACCTCTATGTATACATTTTGACTTACTTGGATCAAAATTTCAATGATTTGTATAGTCATGACATTTTAGTTGTAAATTCGGAAATTTTCAAAAATTGTTTTTTCTATCGAAAAATGCCAAATTTGATCACTTTTGGCTTATTTATACTTAGTCCAGTCATAAAGGACCTCTATGTATACATTTTGACTTACTTGGATCAAAATTTCAATGATTTGTATAGTCATGACTCTCGATGTTGAAAAATCGAAAATTTTCAAAAAATGTTTTTTCTATCGAAAAATGTCAAATTTGATCATTTTTGGCTTATTTATACTTAGTCCAGTCATAAAGGACCTCTATGTATACATTTTGACTTACTTGGATCAAAATTTCAATGATTTGTATAGTCATGACTCTCATGTTGAAAAATCGAAAATTTTCAAAAAATGTTTTTTCTATCGAAAAATGTCAAATTTGATCATTTTTGGCTTATTTCTTCTTATTCCAGTCATAAAGGACCTCTATGTATACATTTTGACTTACTTGGATCAAAATTTCAATGATTTGTATAGTCATGACTCTCATGTTGAAAAATCGAAAATTTTCAATAAATGTTTTTTCTATCGAAAAAAGCCAAATTTGATCATTTTTGGCTTATTTATACTTAGTCCAGTCATAAAGGAACTGTATGTATACATTTTGACTTAAATGGATCAAAATTTCAATGATTTGTATAGTCATGACTCTCATGTTGAAAAATCGAAAATTTTCAAAAAATGTTTTTTCTATCGAAAAATGTCAAATTTGATCATTTTTGGCTTATTTATACTTAGTCCAGTCATAAATGACCTCTGTGTATACATTTTGACTTACTTGGATCAAAATTTCAATGATTTGTATAGTCATGACTCTCATGTTGAAAAATCGAAAATTTTCAAAAAATGTTTTTTCTATCGAAAAATGCCAAATTTGATCATTTTTGGCTTATTTATACTTAGTCCAGTCATAAAGGACCTCTATGTATACATTTTGACTTACTTGGATCAAAATTTCAATGATTTGTATAGTCATGACATTTTAGTTGTAAATTCGGAAATTTTCAAAAATGGTTTTTTTATCGAAAAATGCCAAATTTGATCATTTTTGGCTTATTTATACTTAGTCCAGTCATAAAGGACCTCTATGTATACATTTTGACTTACCTGGATCAAAATTTCAATGATTTGTATAGTCATGACTCTCATGTTGAAAAATCGAAAATTTTCAAAAAATGTTTTTTTCTATCGAAAAATGTCAAATTTGATCATTTTTGGCTTATTTATACTTAGTCCAGTCATAAAGGACCTCTATGTATACATTTTGACTTACTTTGATCAAAATTTCAATGATTTGTATAGTCATGACTCTCATGTTGAAAAATCGAAAATTTTCAAAAAATGTTTTTTCTAACGAAAAATGTCAAATTTGATCACTTTTGGCTTATTTATACTTAGTCCAGTCATAAAGGACCTCTATGTATACATTTTGACTTACTTGGATCAAAATTTCAATGATTTGTATAGTCATGACTCTCATGTTGAAAAATCGAAAATTTTCAAAAAATGTTTTTTCTATCGAAAAATGCCAAATTTGATCATTTTTGGCTTATTTATACTTAGTCCAGTCATAAATAACCTCTATGTATACATTTTGACTTACTTGGATCAAAATTTCAATGATTTGTATAGTCATGACATTTTAGTTGTAAATTCGGAAATTTTCAAAAATTGTTTTTTCTATCGAAAAATGCCAAATTTGATCACTTTTGGCTTATTTATACTTAGTCCAGTCATAAAGGACCTCTATGTATACATTTTAACTTACTTGGATCAAAATTTCAATGATTTGTATAGTCATGACTCTCGATGTTGAAAAATCGAAAATTTTCAAAAAATGTTTTTTTATCGAAAAATGTCAAATTTGATCATTTTTGGCTTATTTATACTTAGTCCAGTCATAAAGGACCTCTATGTATATATTTTGACTTACTTGGATCAAAATTTCAATGATTTGTATAGTCATGACTCTCATGTTGAAAAATCGAAAATTTTCAAAAAATGTTTTTTCTTTCAAAAATGTCAAATTTGATCATTTTTGGCTTATTTCTTCTTATTCCAGTCATAAAGGACCTCTATGTATACATTTTGACTTACTTGGATCAAAATTTCAATGATTTGTATAGTCATGACTCTCATGTTGAAAAATCGAAAATTTTCAAAAAATGTTTTTTCTATCGAAAAAAGCCAAATTTGATCATTTTTGGCTTATTTATACTTAGTCCAGTCATAAAGGAACTGTATGTATACATTTTGACTTAAATGGATCAAAATTTCAATGATTTGTATAGTCATGACTCTCATGTTGAAAAATCGAAAATTTTCAAAAAAAGTTTTTTCTATCGAAAAATGTCAAATTTGATCAGTTTTGGCTTATTTATACTTAGTCCAGTCATAAAGGACTTCTATGTTTACATTTTGACTTACTTGGATCAAAATTTCAATGATTTGTATAGTCATGACTCTCATGTAGAAACATCGAAAATTTTCAAAAAATGTTTTTTCTATCGAAAAATGCCAAATTTGATCATTTTTGGCTTATTTATACTTAGTCCAGTCATAAAGGACCTCTATGTATACATTTTGACTTACTTGGATCAAAATTTCAATGATTTGTATAGTCATGACATTTTAGTTGTAAATTCGGAAATTTTCAAAAATTGTTTTTTCTATCGAAAAATGTTAAATTTGATCATTTTTGGCTTATTTATACTTAGTCCAGTCATAAAGGACCTCTTGGTATACATTTTGACTTACTTGGATCAAAATTTCAATGATTTGTATAGTCATGACTCTCATGTTGAAAAATCGAAAATTTTCAAAAAATGTTTTTTCTATCGAAAAATGCCAAATTTGATCATTTTTGGCTTATTTATACTTAGTCCAGTCATAAATAACCTCTATGTATACATTTTGACTTACTTGGATCAAAATTTCAATGATTTGTATAGTCATGACATTTTAGTTGTAAATTCGGAAATTTTCAAAAATTGTTTTTTCTATCGAAAAATGCCAAATTTGATCACTTTTGGCTTATTTATACTTAGTCCAGTCATAAAGGACCTCTATGTATACATTTTAACTTACTTGGATCAAAATTTCAATGATTTGTATAGTCATGACTCTCGATGTTGAAAAATCGAAAATTTTCAAAAAATGTTTTTTCTATCGAAAAATGTCAAATTTGATCATTTTTGGCTTATTTATACTTAGTCCAGTCATAAAGGACCTCTATGTATACATTTTGACTTACTTGGATCAAAATTTCAATGATTTGTATAGTCATGACTCTCATGTTGAAAAATCGAAAATTTTCAAAAAATGTTTTTTCTATCGAAAAATGTCAAATTTGATCATTTTTGGCTTATTTCTTCTTATTCCAGTCATGAAGGACCTCTATGTATACATTTTGACTTACTTGGATCAAAATTTCAATGATTTGTATAGTCATGACTCTCATGTTGAAAAATCGAAAATTTTCAATAAATGTTTTTTCTATCGAAAAAAGCCAAATTTGATCATTTTTGGCTTATTTATACTTAGTCCAGTCATAAAGGAACTGTATGTATACAATTTGACTTGAATGGATCAAAATTTCAATGATTTGTATAGTCATGACTCTCATGTTGAAAAATCGAAAATTTTCAAAAAATGTTTTTTCTATCGAAAAATGTCAAATTTGATCATTTTTGGCTTATTTATACTTAGTCCAGTCATAAAGGACCTCTGTGTATACATTTTGACTTACTTGGATCAAAATTTCAATGATTTGTATAGTCATGACTCTCATGTTGAAAAATCGAAAATTTTCAAAAAATGTTTTTTCTATCGAAAAATGCCAAATTTGATCATTTTTGGCTTATTTTTACTTAGTCCAGTCGCAAAGGATCTCTATGTATACATTTTGACTTACTTGGATCAAAATTTCAATGATTTGTATAGTCATGACATTTTAGTTGTAAATTCGGAAATTTTCAAAAATGGTTTTTTCTATCGAAAAATGCCAAATTTGATCATTTTTTACTTATTTATACTTAGTCCAGTCATAAAGGACCTCTATGTATACATTTTGACTTACCTGGATCAAAATTTCAATGATTTGTATAGTCATGACTCTCATGTTGAAAAATCGAAAATTTTCAAAAAATGTTTTTTCTATCGAAAAATGTCAAATTTGATCATTTTTGGCTTATTTATACTTAGTCCAGTCATAAAGGACCTCTATGTATACATTTTTACTTACTTGGATCAAAATTTCAATGATTTGTATAGTCATGACTCTCATGTTGAAAAATAGAAAATTTTCAAAAAATGTTTTTTCTAACGAAAAATGTCAAATTTGATCACTTTTGGCTTATTTATACTTAGTCCAGTCATAAAGGACCTCTATGTATACATTTTGACTTACCTGGATCAAAATTTCAATGATTTGTATAGTCATGACTCTCATGTTGAAAAATCGAAAATTTTCAAAAAATGTTTTTTCTATCGAAAAATGTCAAATTTGATCAGTTTTGGCTTATTTATACTTAGTCCAGTCATAAAGGACTTCTATGTTTACATTTTGACTTACTTGGATCAAAATTTCAATGATTTGTATAGTCATGACTCTCATGTAGAAACATCGAAAATTTTCAAAAAATGTTTTTTCTATCGAAAAATGTCAAATTTGATCAGTTTTGGCTTATTTATACCTAGTCCAGTCATAAAGGACTTCTATGTATACATTTTGAGTTACTTGGATAAAAATTTCAATGATTTGTATAGTCATGACTCTAATGTTGAAAAATCAAAAATTTTCAAAAAATGTTTTTTCTATCGAAAAATGCAGAATTTGATCATTTTTGGCTTATTTATACTTAGTCCAGTCATAAAGGACCTCTTTGTATACATTTTGACTTACTTGGATGAAAATTTCAATGATTTGTATAGTCATGACTCTCATGTTGAAAAATCGAAAATTTTCAAAAAATGTTTTTTCTTTCGAAAATAGTCAAATTTGATCATTTTTGACTTATTTATACTTAGTCCAGTCATAAAGGACCTCTGTGTATACATTTTGACTTACTTGGATCAAAATTTCAATGATTTGTATAGTCATGACTCTCATGTTGACAAAATCGAAAATTTTCAAAAAATGTTTTTTCTATCGAAAAATGCCAAATTTGATCATTTTTGGCTTATTTATACTTAGTCCAGTCATAAAGGACCTCTATGTATACATTTTGACTTACTTGGATCAAAATTTCAATGATTTGTATAGTCATGACTCTCATGTTGAAAAATCGAAAATTTTCAAAAAATGTTTTTTCTATCGAAAAATGTCAAATTTGATCATTTTTGGCTTATTTCTTCTTATTCCAGTCATAAAGGACCTCTATGTATACATTTTGACTTACTTGGATCAAAATTTCAATGATTTGTATAGTCATGACTCTCATGTTGAAAAATCGAAAATTTTCAATAAATGTTTTTTCTATCGAAAAAAGCCAAATTTGATCATTTTTGGCTTATTTATACTTAGTCCAGTCATAAAGGAACTGTATGTATACATTTTGACTTAAATGGATCAAAATTTCAATGATTTGTATAGTCATGACTCTCATGTTGAAAAATCGAAAATTTTCAAAAAATGTTTTTTCTATCGAAAAATGTCAAATTTGATCATTTTTGGCTTATTTATACTTAGTCCAGTCATAAATGACCTCTGTGTATACATTTTGACTTACTTGGATCAAAATTTCAATGATTTGTATAGTCATGACTCTCATGTTGAAAAATCGAAAATTTTCAAAAAATGTTTTTTCTATCGAAAAATGCCAAATTTGATCATTTTTGGCTTATTTTTACTTAGTCCAGTCATAAAGGACCTCTATGTATACATTTTGACTTACTTGGATCAAAATTTCAATGATTTGTATAGTCATGACATTTTAGTTGTAAATTCGGAAATTTTCAAAAATGGTTTTTTTATCGAAAAATGCCAAATTTGATCATTTTTGGCTTATTTATACTTAGTCCAGTCATAAAGGACCTCTATGTATACATTTTGACTTACCTGGATCAAAATTTCAATGATTTGTATAGTCATGACTCTCATGTTGAAAAATCGAAAATTTTCAAAAAATGTTTTTTCTATCGAAAAATGTCAAATTTGATCATTTTTGGCTTATTTATACTTAGTCCAGTCATAAAGGACCTCTATGTATACATTTTGACTTACTTTGATCAAAATTTCAATGATTTGTATAGTCATGACTCTCATGTTGAAAAATCGAAAATTTTCAAAAAATGTTTTTTCTAACGAAAAATGTCAAATTTGATCACTTTTGGCTTATTTATACTTAGTCCAGTCATAAAGGACCTCTATGTATACATTTTGACTTACCTGGATCAAAATTTCAATGATTTGTATAGTCATGACTCTCATGTTGAAAAATCGAAAATTTTCAAAAAATGTTTTTTCTATCGAAAAATGTCAAATTTGATCAGTTTTGGCTTATTTATACTTAGTCCAGTCATAAAGGACTTCTATGTTTACATTTTGACTTACTTGGATCAAAATTTCAATGATTTGTATAGTCATGACTCTCATGTAGAAACATCGAAAATTTTCAAAAAATGTTTTTTCTATCGAAAAATGCCAAATTTGATCATTTTTGGCTTATTTATACTTAGTCCAGTCATAAAGGACCTCTATGTATACATTTTGACTTACTTGGATCAAAATTTCAATGATTTGTATAGTCATGACATTTTAGTTGTAAATTCGGAAATTTTCAAAAATTGTTTTTTTCTATCGAAAAATGTTAAATTTGATCATTTTTGGCTTATTTATACTTAGTCCAGTCATAAAGGACCTCTTGGTATACATTTTGACTTACTTGGATCAAAATTTCAATGATTTGTATAGTCATGACTCTCATGTTGAAAAATCGAAAATTTTCAAAAAATGTTTTTTCTATCGAAAAATGCCAAATTTGATCATTTTTGGCTTATTTATACTTAGTCCAGTCATAAATAACCTCTATGTATACATTTTGACTTACTTGGATCAAAATTTCAATGATTTGTATAGTCATGACATTTTAGTTGTAAATTCGGAAATTTTCAAAAATTGTTTTTTCTATCGAAAAATGCCAAATTTGATCACTTTTGGCTTATTTATACTTAGTCCAGTCATAAAGGACCTCTATGTATACATTTTAACTTACTTGGATCAAAATTTCAATGATTTGTATAGTCATGACTCTCGATGTTGAAAAATCGAAAATTTTCAAAAAATGTTTTTTTATCGAAAAATGTCAAATTTGATCATTTTTGGCTTATTTCTTCTTATTCCAGTCATAAAGGACCTCTATGTATACATTTTGACTTACTTGGATCAAAATTTCAATGATTTGTATAGTCATGACTCTCATGTTGAAAAATCGAAAATTTTCAATAAATGTTTTTTCTATCGAAAAAAGCCAAATTTGATCATTTTTGGCTTATTTATACTTAGTCCAGTCATAAAGGAACTGTATGTATACATTTTGACTTAAATGGATCAAAATTTCAATGATTTGTATAGTCATGACTCTCATGTTGAAAAATCGAAAATTTTCAAAAAATGTTTTTTCTATCGAAAAATGTCAAATTTGATCATTTTTGGCTTATTTATACTTAGTCCAGTCATAAAGGACCTCTGTGTATACATTTTGACTTACTTGGATTAAAATTTCAATGATTTGTATAGTCATGACTCTCATGTTGAAAAATCGAAAATTTTCAAAAAATGTTTTTTCTATCGAAAAATGCCAAATTTGATCATTTTTGGCTTATTTTTACTTAGTCCAGTCGTAAAGGACCTCTATGTATACATTTTGACTTACTTGGATCAAAATTTCAATGATTTGTATAGTCATGACATTTTAGTTGTAAATTCGGAAATTTTCAAAAATGGTTTTTTTCTATCGAAAAATGCCAAATTTGATCATTTTTGGCTTATTTATACTTAGTCCAGTCATAAAGGACCTCTATGTATACATTTTGACTTACCTGGATCAAAATTTCAATGATTTGTATAGTCATGACTCTCATGTTGAAAAATCGAAAATTTTCAAAAAATGTTTTTTCTATCGAAAAATGTCAAATTTGATCACTTTTGGCTTATTTATACTTAGTCCAGTCATAAAGGACCTCTATGTATACATTTTGACTTACCTGGATCAAAATTTCAATGATTTGTATAGTCATGACTCTCATGTTGAAAAATCGAAAATTTTCAAAAAATGTTTTTTCTATCGAAAAATGTCAAATTTGATCAGTTTTGGCTTATTTATACTTAGTCCAGTCATAAAGGACTTCTATGTTTACATTTTGACTTACTTGGATCAAAATTTCAATGATTTGTATAGTCATGACTCTCATGTAGAAACATCGAAAATTTTCAAAAAATGTTTTTTCTATCGAAAAATGTCAAATTTGATCAGTTTTGGCATATTTATACTTAGTCCAGTCATAAAGGACTTCTATGTATACATTTTGACTTACTTGGATCAAAATTTCAATGATTTGTATAGTTATGACTCTAATGTTGAAAAATCGAAAATTTTCAAAAAATGTTTTTTCTATCGAAAAATGCCAAATTTGATCATTTTTGGCTTATTTATACTTAGTCCAGTCATAAAGGACCTCTTTGTATACATTTTGACTTACTTGGATCAAAATTTCAATGATTTGTATAGTTATGACTCTAATGTTGAAAAATCGAAAATTTTCAAAAAATGTTTTTTCTATCGAAAAATGTCAAATTTGATCATTTTTGGCTTATTTATACTTAGTCCAGTCATAAAGGACCTCTGTGTATACATTTTGACTTACTTGGATCAAAATTTCAATGATTTGTATAGTCAAGACTCTCATGTTGAAAAATCGAAAATTTTCAAAAAATGTTTTTTCTATCGAAAAATGCCAAATTTGATCATTTTTGGCTTATTTATACTTAGTCCAGTCATAAAGGACCTCTATGTATACATTTTGACTTACTTGGATCAAAATTTCAATGATTTGTATAGTCATGACATTTTAGTTGTAAATTCGGAAATTTTCAAAAAATGTTTTTTCTATCGAAAAATGTCAAATTTGATCATTTTTGGCTTATTTATACTTAGTCCAGTCATAAAGGACCTCTATGTATACATTTTGACTTATCTTGATCAAAATTTCAATGATTTGTATAGTCATGACTCTCATGTTGAAAAATCGAAAATTTTCAAAAAATGTTTTTTCTAACGAAAAATGTCAAATTTGATCACTTTTGGCTTATTTATACTTAGTCCAGTCATAAAGGACCTCTATGTATACATTTTGACTTACCTAGATCAAAATTTCAATGATTTGTATAGTCATGACTCTCATGTTGAAAAATCGAAAATTTTCAAAAAATGTTTTTTCTATCGAAAAATGTCAAATTTGATCAGTTTTGGCTTATTTATACTTAGTCCAGTCATAAAGGACTTCTATGTTTACATTTTGACTTACTTGGATCAAAATTTCAATGATTTGTATAGTCATGACTCTCATGTAGAAACATCGAAAATTTTCAAAAAATGTTTTTTCTATCGAAAAATGCCAAATTTGATCATTTTTGGCTTATTTATACTTAGTCCAGTCATAAAGGAACTCTATGTATACATTTTGACTTACTTGGATCAAAATTTCAATGATTTGTATAGTCATGACATTTTAGTTGTAAATTCGGAAATTTTCAAAAATTGTTTTTTCTATCGAAAAATGTTAAATTTGATCATTTTTGGCTTATTTATACTTAGTCCAGTCATAAAGGACCTCTTGGTATACATTTTGACTTACTTGGATCAAAATTTCAATGATTTGTATAGTCATGACTCTCATGTTGAAAAATCGAAAATTTTCAAAAAATGTTTTTTCTATCGAAAAATGCCAAATTTGATCATTTTTGGCTTATTTATACTTAGTCCAGTCATAAATAACCTCTATGTATACATTTTGACTTACTTGGATCAAAATTTCAATGATTTGTATAGTCATGACATTTTAGTTGTAAATTCGGAAATTTTCAAAAATTGTTTTTTCTATCGAAAAATGCCAAATTTGATCACTTTTGGCTTATTTATACTTAGTCCAGTCATTAAGGACCTCTATGTATACATTTTAACTTACTTGGATCAAAATTTCAATGATTTGTATAGTCATGACTCTCGATGTTGAAAAATCGAAAATTTTCAAAAAATGTTTTTTCTATCGAAAAATGTCAAATTTGATCATTTTTGGCTTATTTATACTTAGTCCAGTCATAAAGGACCTCTATGTATACATTTTGACTTACTTGGATCAAAATTTCAATGATTTGTATAGTCATGACTCTCATGTTGAAAAATCGAAAATTTTCAAAAAATGTTTTTTCTATCGAAAAATGTCAAATTTGATCATTTTTGGCTTATTTCTTCTTATTCCAGTCATAAAGGACCTCTATGTATACATTTTGACTTACTTGGATCAAAATTTCAATGATTTGTATAGTCATGACTCTCATGTTGAAAAATCGAAAATTTTCAATAAATGTTTTTTCTATCGAAAAAAGCCAAATTTGATCATTTTTGGCTTATTTATACTTAGTCCAGTCATAAAGGAACTGTATGTATACAATTTGACTTGAATGGATCAAAATTTCAATGATTTGTATAGTCATGACTCTCATGTTGAAAAATCGAAAATTTTCAAAAAATGTTTTTTCTATCGAAAAATGTCAAATTTGATCATTTTTGGCTTATTTATACTTAGTCCAGTCATAAAGGACCTCTGTGTATACATTTTGACTTACTTGGATCAAAATTTCAATGATTTGTATAGTCATGACTCTCATGTTGAAAAATCGAAAATTTTCAAAAAATGTTTTTTCTATCGAAAAATGCCAAATTTGATCATTTTTGGCTTATTTTTACTTAGTCCAGTCGCAAAGGATCTCTATGTATACATTTTGACTTACTTGGATCAAAATTTCAATGATTTGTATAGTCATGACATTTTAGTTGTAAATTCGGAAATTTTCAAAAATGGTTTTTTCTATCGAAAAATGCCAAATTTGATCATTTTTGGCTTATTTATACTTAGTCCAGTCATAAAGGACCTCTATGTATACATTTTGACTTACCTGGATCAAAATTTCAATGATTTGTATAGTCATGACTCTCATGTTGAAAAATCGAAAATTTTCAAAAAATGTTTTTTCTATCGAAAAATGTCAAATTTGATCATTTTTGGCTTATTTATACTTAGTCCAGTCATAAAGGACCTCTGTGTATACATTTTGACTTACTTGGATCAAAATTTCAATGATTTGTATAGTCATGACTCTCATGTTGAAAAATCGAAAATTTTCAAAAAATGTTTTTTCTATCGAAAAATGCCAAATTTGATCAGTTTTGGCATATTTATACTTAGTCCAGTCATAAAGGACTTCTATGTATACATTTTGACTTACTTGGATCAAAATTTCAATGATTTGTATAGTCATGACTCTAATGTTGAAAAATCGAAAATTTTCAAAAAATGTTTTTTCTATCGAAAAATGCCAAATTTGATCATTTTTGGCTTATTTATACTTAGTCCAGTCATAAAGGACCTCTTTGTATACATTTTGACTTACTTGGATCAAAATTTCAATGATTTGTATAGTCATGACTCTCATGTTGAAAAATCGAAAATTTTCAAAAAATGTTTTTTCTATCGAAAAATGTCAAATTTGATCATTTTTGGCTTATTTATACTTAGTCCAGTCATAAAGGACCTCTGTGTATACATTTTGACTTACTTGGATCAAAATTTCAATGATTTGTATAGTCATGACTCTCATGTTGAAAAATCGAAAATTTTCAAAAAATGTTTTTTCTATCGAAAAATGCCAAATTTGATCATTTTTGGCTTATTTATACTTAGTCCAGTCATAAAGGACCTCTATGTATACATTTTGACTTACTTGGATCAAAATTTCAATGATTTGTATAGTCATGACATTTTAGTTGTAAATTTCGGAAATTTTCAAAAATGGTTTTTTCTATCGAAAAATGCCAAATTTGATCGTTTTTGGCTTATTTATACTTAGTCCAGTCATAAAGGACCTCTTTGTATACATTTTGACTTACTTGGATCAAAATTTCAATGATTTGTATAGTCATGACTCTCATGTTGAAAAATCGAAAATTTTCAAAAAATGTTTTTTCTATCGAAAAATGTCAAATTTGATCACTTTTGGCTTATTTATACTTAGTCCAGTCATAAAGGACCTCTATGTATACATTTTGGCTTACCTGGATCAAAATTTCAATGATTTGTATAGTCATGACTCTCATGTTAAAAAATCGAAAATTTTCAAAAAATGTTTTTTCTATCGAAAAATGTCAAATTTGATCAGTTTTGGCTTATTTATACTTAGTCCAGTCATAAAGGACTTTTATGTTTACATTTTGACTTACTTGGATCAAAATTTCAATGATTTGTATAGTCATGACTCTCATGTTGAAAAATCGAAAATTTTCAAAAAATGTTTTTTCTATCGAAAAATGCCAAATTTGATCATTTTTGGCTTATTTATACTTAGTCCAGTCATAAAGGACCTCTATGTATACATTTTGACTTACTTGGATCAAAATTTCAATGATTTGTATAGTCATGACATTTTAGTTGTAAATTCGGAAATTTTCAAAAATTGTTTTTTCTATCGAAAAATGCCAAATTTGCTCATTTTTGGCTTATTTATACTTAGTCCAGTCATAAAGGACCTCTTTGTTTACATTTTGACTTACTTGGATCAAAATTTCAATGATTTGTATAGTCATGACTCTCATGTTGAAAAATCGAAAATTTTCAAAAAATGTTTTTTCTATCGAAAAATGTCAAAATTTGATCACTTTTGGCTTATTTATACTTAGTCCAGTCATAAAGGACCTCTATGTATACATTTTGACTTACCTGGATCAAAATTTCAATGATTTGTATAGTCATGACTCTCATGTTGAAAAATCGAAAATTTTCAAAAAATGTTTTTTCTATCGAAAAATGTCAAATTTGATCAGTTTTGGCTTATTTATACTTAGTCCAGTCATAAAGGACTTCTATGTTTACATTTTGACTTACTTGGATCAAAATTTCAATGATTTGTATAGTCATGACTCTCATGTAGAAACATCGAAAATTTTCAAAAAATGTTTTTTCTATCGAGAAATGTCAAATTTGATCAGTTTTGGCTTATTTATACTTAGTCCAGTCATAAAGGACTTCTATGTATACATTTTGACTTACTTGGATCAAAATTTCAATGATTTGTATAGTCATGACTCTAATGTTGAAAAATCGAAAATTTTCAAAAAATGTTTTTTCTATCGAAAAATGTCAAATTTGATCATTTTTGGCTTATTTATACTTAGTCCAGTCATAAAGGACCTCTGTGTATACATTTTGACTTACTTGGATCAAAATTTCAATGATTTGTATAGTCATGACTCTCATGTTGAAAAATCGAAAATTTTCAAAAAATGTTTTTTCTATCGAAAAATGATAAATTTGATCATTTTTGGCTTATTTATACTTAGTCCAGTCATAAAAGACCTCTATGTATACATTTTGACTTACTTGGATCAAAATTTCAATGATTTGTATAGTCATGACATTTTAGTTGTAAATTCGGAAATTTTCAAAAATTGTTTTTTCTATCGAAAAATGCCAAATTTGATCATTTTTGGCTTATTTATACTTAGTCCAGTCATAAAGGACCTCTTTGTTTACATTTTGACTTACTTAGATCAAAATTTCAATGATTTGTATAGTCATGACTCTCATGTTGAAAAATCGAAAATTTTCAAAAAATGTTTTTTCTATCGAAAAATGTCAAAATTTGATCACTTTTGGCTTATTTATACTTAGTCCAGTCATAAAGGACCTCTATGTATACATTTTGACTTACTTGGATCAAAATTTCAATGATTTGTATAGTCATGACATTTTAGTTGTAAATTCGGAAATTTTCAAAAAATGTTTTTTCTATCGAAAAATGTCAAATTTGATCAGTTTTGGCTTATTTATACTTAGTCCAGTCATAAAGGACTTCTATGTTTACATTTTGAATTACTTGGATCAAAATTTCAATGATTTGTATAGTCATGACTCTCATGTAGAAACATCGAAAATTTTCAAAAAATGTTTTTTCTATCGAAAAATGTCAAATTTGATCAGTTTTGGCTTATTTATACTTAGTCCAGTCATAAAGGACTTCTATGTATACATTTTGACTTACTTGGATCAAAATTTCAATGATTTGTATAGTCATGACTATAATGTTGAAAAATCGAAAATTTTCAAAAAATGTTTTTTCTATCGAAAAATGCCAAATTTGATCATTTTTGGCTTATTTATACTTAGTCCAGTCATAAAGGACCTCTTTGTATACATTTTGACTTACTTGGATCAAAATTTCAATGATTTGAATAGTCATGACTCTCATGTTGAAAAATCGAAAATTTTCAAAAAATGTTTTTTCTATCGAAAAATGTCAAATTTGATCATTTTTGGCTTATTTATACTTAGTCCAGTCATAAAGGACCTCTGTGTATACATTTTGACTTACTTGGATCAAAATTTCAATGATTTGTATAGTCATGACTCTCATGTTGAAAAATCGAAAATTTTCAAAAAATGTTTTTTCTATCGAAAAATGCCAAATTTGATCATTTTTGGCTTATTTATACTTAGTCCAGTCATAAAGGACTTCTATGTATACATTTTGACTTACTTGGATCAAAATTTCAATGATTTGTATAGTCATGACATTTTAGTTTTAAATTCGGAAATTTTCAAAAATTGTTTTTTCTATCGAAAAATGCCAAATTTGATCATTTTTGGCTTATTTATACTTAGTCCAGTCATAAAGGACCTCTTTGTTTACATTTTGACTTACTTGGATCAAAATTTCAATGATTTGTATAGTCATGACTCTCATGTTGAAAAATCGAAAATTTTCAAAAAATGTTTTTTCTATCGAAAAATGTCAAATTTGATCACTTTTGGCTTATTTATACTTAGTCCAGTCATAAAGGACCTCTATGTATACATTTTGACTTACCTGGATCAAAATTTCAATGATTTGTATAGTCATGACTCTCATGTTAAAAAATCGAAAATTTTCAAAAAATGTTTTTTCTATCGAAAAATGTCAAATTTGATCAGTTTTGGCTTATTTATACTTAGTCCAGTCATAAAGGACTTTTATGTTTACATTTTGACTCACTTGGATCAAAATTTCAATGATTTGTATAGTCATGACTCTCATGTTGAAAAATCGAAAATTTTCAAAAAATGTTTTTTCTATCGAAAAATGCCAAATTTGATCATTTTTGGCTTATTTATACTTAGTCCAGTCATAAAGGACCTCTATGTATAAATTTTGACTTACTTGGATCAAAATTTCAATGATTTGTATAGTCATGACATTTTAGTTGTAAATTCGGAAATTTTCAAAAATTGTTTTTTCTATCGAAAAATGCCAAATTTGCTCATTTTTGGCTTATTTATACTTAGTCCAGTCATAAAGGACCTCTTTGTTTACATTTTGACTTACTTGGATCAAAATTTCAATGATTTGTATAGTCATGACTCTCATGTTGAAAAATCGAAAATTTTCAAAAAATGTTTTTTCTATCGAAAAATGTCAAAATTTGATCACTTTTGGCTTATTTATACTTAGTCCAGTCATAAAGGACCTCTATGTATACATTTTGACTTACCTGGATCAAAATTTCAATGATTTGTATAGTCATGACTCTCATGTTGAAAAATCGAAAATTTTCAAAAAATGTTTTTTCTATCGAAAAATGTCAAATTTGATCAGTTTTGGCTTATTTATACTTAGTCCAGTCATAAAGGACTTCTATGTTTACATTTTGACTTACTTGGATCAAAATTTCAATGATTTGTATAGTCATGACTCTCATGTAGAAACATCGAAAATTTTCAAAAAATGTTTTTTCTATCGAGAAATGTCAAATTTGATCAGTTTTGGCTTATTTATACTTAGTCCAGTCATAAAGGACTTCTATGTATACATTTTGACTTACTTGGATCAAAATTTCAATGATTTGTATAGTCATGACTCTAATGTTGAAAAATCGAAAATTTTCAAAAAATGTTTTTTCTATCGAAAAATGTCAAATTTGATCATTTTTGGCTTATTTATACTTAGTCCAGTCATAGAGGACCTCTGTGTATACATTTTGACTTACTTGGATCAAAATTTCAATGATTTGTATAGTCATGACTCTCATGTTGAAAAATCGAAAATTTTCAAAAAATGTTTTTTCTATCGAAAAATGATAAATTTGATCATTTTTGGCTTATTTATACTTAGTCCAGTCATAAAGGACCTCTATGTATACATTTTGACTTACTTGGATCAAAATTTCAATGATTTGTATAGTCATGACATTTTAGTTGTAAATTCGGAAATTTTCAAAAATTGTTTTTTCTATCGAAAAATGCCAAATTTGATCATTTTTGGCTTATTTATACTTAGTCCAGTCATAAAGGACCTCTTTGTTTACATTTTGACTTACTTAGATCAAAATTTCAATGATTTGTATAGTCATGACTCTCATGTTGAAAAATCGAAAATTTTCAAAAAATGTTTTTTCTATCGAAAAATGTCAAAATTTGATCACTTTTGGCTTATTTATACTTAGTCCAGTCATAAAGGACCTCTATGTATACATTTTGACTTACCTGGATCAAAATTTCAATGATTTGTATAGTCATGACATTTTAGTTGTAAATTCGGAAATTTTCAAAAAATGTTTTTTCTATCGAAAAATGTCAAATTTGATCAGTTTTGGCTTATTTATACTTAGTCCAGTCATAAAGGACTTCTATGTTTACATTTTGAATTACTTGGATCAAAATTTCAATGATTTGTATAGTCATGACTCTCATGTAGAAACATCGAAAATTTTCAAAAAATGTTTTTTCTATCGAAAAATGTCAAATTTGATCAGTTTTGGCTTATTTTTACTTAGTCCAGTCATAAAGGACTTCTATGTATACATTTTGACTTACTTGGATCAAAATTTCAATGATTTGTATAGTCATGACTATAATGTTGAAAAATCGAAAATTTTCAAAAAATGTTTTTTCTATCGAAAAATGCCAAATTTGATCATTTTTGGCTTATTTATACTTAGTCCAGTCATAAAGGACCTCTTTGTATACATTTTGACTTACTTGGATCAAAATTTCAATGATTTGAATAGTCATGACTCTCATGTTGAAAAATCGAAAATTTTCAAAAAATGTTTTTTCTATCGAAAAATGTCAAATTTGATCATTTTTGGCTTATTTATACTTAGTCCAGTCATAAAGGACCTCTGTGTATACATTTTGACTTACTTGGATCAAAATTTCAATGATTTGTATAGTCATGACTCTCATGTTGAAAAATCGAAAATTTTCAAAAAATGTTTTTTCTATCGAAAAATGCCAAATTTGATCATTTTTGGCTTATTTATACTTAGTCCAGTCATAAAGGACTTCTATGTATACATTTTGACTTACTTGGATCAAAATTTCAATGATTTGTATAGTCATGACATTTTAGTTTTAAATTCGGAAATTTTCAAAAATTGTTTTTTCTATCGAAAAATGCCAAATTTGATCATTTTTGGCTTATTTATACTTAGTCCAGTCATAAAGGACCTCTTTGTTTACATTTTGACTTACTTGGATCAAAATTTCAATGATTTGTATAGTCATGACTCTCATGTTGAAAAATCGAAAATTTTCAAAAAATGTTTTTTCTATCGAAAAATGTCAAATTTGATCACTTTTGGCTTATTTATACTTAGTCCAGTCATAAAGGACCTCTATGTATACATTTTGACTTACCTGGATCAAAATTTCAATGATTTGTATAGTCATGACTCTCATGTTAAAAAATCGAAAATTTTCAAAAAATGTTTTTTCTATCGAAAAATGTCAAATTTGATCAGTTTTGGCTTATTTATACTTAGTCCAGTCATAAAGGACTTCTATGTTTACATTTTGACTTACTTGGATCAAAATTTCAATGATTTGTATAGTCATGACTCTCATGTTGAAAAATCGAAAATTTTCAAAAAATTTTTTTTCTATCGAAAAATGCCAAATTTGATCATTTTTGGCTTATTTATACTTAGTCCAGTCATAAAGGACCTCTATGTATACATTTTGACTTACTTGGTTCAAAATTTCAATGATTTGTATAGTCATGACATTTTAGTTGTAAATTCGGAAATTTTCAAAAATTGTTTTTTCTATCGAAAAATGCCAAATTTGATCATTTTTGGCTTATTTATACTTAGTCCAGTCATAAAGGACCTCTTTGTTTACATTTTGACTTACTTGGATCAAAATTTCAATGATTTGTATAGTCATGACTCTCATGTTGAAAAATCGAAAATTTTCAAAAAATGTTTTTTCTATCGAAAAATGTCAAAATTTGATCACTTTTGGCTTATTTATACTTAGTCCAGTCATAAAGGACCTCTATGTATACATTTTGACTTACCTGGATCAAAATTTCAATGATTTGTATAGTCATGACTCTCATGTTGAAAAATCGAAAATTTTCAAAAAATGTTTTTTCTATCGAAAAATGTCAAATTTGATCAGTTTTGGCTTATTTATACTTAGTCCAGTCATAAAGGACTTCTATGTTTACATTTTGACTTACTTGGATCAAAATTTCAATGATTTGTATAGTCATGACTCTCATGTAGAAACATCGAAAATTTTCAAAAAATGTTTTTTCTATCGAGAAATGTCAAATTTGATCAGTTTTGGCTTATTTATACTTAGTCCAGTCATGAAGGACTTCTATGTATACATTTTGACTTACTTGGATCAAAATTTCAATGATTTGTATAGTCATGACTCTAATGTTGAAAAATCGAAAATTTTCAAAAAATGTTTTTTCTATCGAAAAATGCCAAATTTGATCATTTTTGGCTTATTTATACTTAGTCCAGTCATAAAGGACCTCGTTGTATACATTTTGACTTACTTGGATCAAAATTTCAATGATTTGTATAGTCATGACTCTCATGTTGAAAAATCGAAAATTTTCAAAAAATGTTTTTTCTATCGAAAAATGTCAAATTTGATCATTTTTGGCTTATTTATACTTAGTCCAGTCATAAAGGACCTCTGTGTATACATTTTGACTTACTTGGATCAAAATTTCAATGATTTGTATAGTCATGACTCTCATGTTGAAAAATCGAAAATTTTCAAAAAATGTTTTTTCTATCGAAAAATGCCAAATTTGATCATTTTTGGCTTATTTATACTTAGTCCAGTCATAAAGGACCTCTATGTATACATTTTGACTTACTTGGATCAAAATTTCAATGATTTGTATAGTCATGACATTTAAGTTGTAAATTCGGAAATTTTCAAAAATTGTTTTTTCTATCGAAAAATGCCAAATTTGATCATTTTTGGCTTATTTATACTTAGTCCAGTCATAAAGGACCTCTTTGTTTACATTTTGACTTACTTGGATCAAAATTTCAATGATTTGTATAGTCATGACTCTCATGTTGAAAAATCGAAAATTTTCAAAAAATGTTTTTTCTATCGAAAAATGTCAAAATTTGATCACTTTTGGCTTATTTATACTTAGTCCAGTCATAAAGGACCTCTATGTATACATTTTGACTTACCTGGATCAAAATTTCAATGATTTGTATAGTCATGACATTTTAGTTGTAAATTCGGAAATTTTCAAAAAATGTTTTTTCTATCGAAAAATGTCAAATTTGATCAGTTTTGGCTTATTTATACTTATTCCAGTCATAAAGGACTTCTATGTTTACATTTTGAATTACTTGGATCAAAATTTCAATGATTTGTATAGTCATGACTCTCATGTAGAAACATCGAAAATTTTCAAAAAATGTTTTTTCTATCGAAAAATGTCAAATTTGATCAGTTTTGGCATATTTATACTTAGCCCAGTCATAAAGGACTTCTATGTATACATTTTGACTTACTTGGATCAAAATTTCAATGATTTGTATAGTCATGACTATAATGTTGAAAAATCGAAAATTTTCAAAAAATGTTTTTTCTATCGAAAAATGCCAAATTTGATCATTTTTGGCTTATTTATACTTAGTCCAGTCATAAAGGACCTTTTTGTATACATTTTGACTTACTTGGATCAAAATTTCAATGATTTGAATAGTCATGACTCTCATGTTGAAAAATCGAAAATTTTCAAAAAATGTTTTTTCTATCGAAAAATGTCAAATTTGATCATTTTTGGCTTATTTATACTTAGTCCAGTCATAAAGGACCTCTGTGTATACATTTTGACTTACTTGGATCAAAATTTCAATGATTTGTATAGTCATGACTCTCATGTTGAAAAATCGAAAATTTTCAAAAAATGTTTTTTCTATCGAAAAATGCCAAATTTGATCATTTTTGGCTTATTTATACTTAGTCCAGTCATAAAGGACCTCTATGTATACATTTTGACTTACTTGGATCAAAATTTCAATGATTTGTATAGTCATGACATTTTAGTTGTAAATTCGGAAATTTTCAAAAATTGTTTTTTCTATCGAAAAATGCCAAATTTGATCATTTTTGGCTTATTTATACTTAGTCCAGTCATAAAGGACCTCTTTGTATACATTTTGACTTACTTGGATCAAAATTTCAATGATTTGTATAGTCATGACTCTCATGTTGAAAAATCGAAAATTTTCAAAAAATGTTTTTTCTATCGAAAAATGTCAAATTTGATCACTTTTGGCTTATTTATACTTAGTCCAGTCATAAAGGACCTCTATGTATACATTTTGACTTACCTGGATAAAAATTTCAATGATTTGTATAGTCATGACTCTCATGTTGAAAAATCGAAAATTTTCAAAAAATGTTTTTTCTATCCAAAAATGTCAAATTTGATCAGTTTTGGCTTATTTATACTTAGTCCAGTCATAAAGGACTTCTATGTTTACATTTTGACTTACTTAGATCAAAATTTCAATGATTTGTATAGTCATGACTCTCATGTAGAAACATCGAAAATTTTCAAAAAATGTTTTTTCTATCGAAAAATGTCAAATTTGATCAGTTTTGGCTTATTTATACTTAGTCCAGTCATAAAGGACTTCTATGTATACATTTTGACTTACTTGGATCAAAATTTCAATGATTCGTATAGTCATGACTCTAATGTTGAAAAATCGAAAATTTTCAAAAAATGTTTTTTCTATCGAAAAATGCCAAATTTGATCATTTTTGGCTTATTTATACTTAGTCCAGTCATAAAGGACCTCTTTGTATACATTTTGACTTACTTGGATCAAAATTTCAATGATTTGTATAGTCATGACTCTCATGTTGAAAAATCGAAAATTTTCAAAAAATGTTTTTTCTATCGAAAAATGTCAAATTTGATCATTTTTGGCTTATTTATACTTAGTCCAGTCATAAAGGACCTCTATGTATACATTTTGACTTACCTGGATCAAAATTTCAATGATTTGTATAGTCATGACTCTCATGTTGAAAAATCGAAAATTTTCAAAAAATGTTTTTTCTATCGAAAAATGTCAAATTTGATCAGTTTTGGCTTATTTATACTTAGTCCAGTCATAAAGGACTTCTATGTTTACATTTTGACTTACTTGGATCAAAATTTCAATGATTTGTATAGTCATGACTCTCATGTAGAAACATCGAAAATTTTCAAAAAATGTTTTTTCTATCGAAAAATGTCAAATTTGATCAGTTTTGGCTTATTTATACTTAGTCCAGTCATAAAGGACTTCTATGTATACATTTTGACTTACTTGGATCAAAATTTCAATGATTTGTATAGTCATGACTCTCATGTTGAAAAATCGAAAATTTTCAAAAAATGTTTTTTCTATCGAAAAATGCCAAATTTGATCATTTTTGGCTTATTTATACTTAGTCCAGTCATAAAGGACCTCTTTGTATACATTTTGACTTACTTGGATCAAAATTTCAATGATTTGTATAGTCATGACTCTCATGTTGAAAAATCGAAAATTTTCAAAAAAATGTTTTTTCTATCGAAAAATGTCAAATTTGATCATTTTTGGCTTATTTATACTTAGTCCAGTCATAAAGGACCTCTATGTATACATTTTGACTTACTTGGATCAAAATTTCAATGATTTGTATAGTCATGACTCTCATGTTGAAAAATCGAAAATTTTCAAAAAATGTTTTTTCTATCGAAAAATGTCAAATTTGATCATTTTTGGCTTATTTATACTTAGTCCAGTCATAAAGGACCTCTATGTATACATTTTGACTTACTTGGATCAAAATTTCAATGATTTGTATAGTCATGACATTTTAGTTGTAAATTCGGAAATTTTCAAAAATTGTTTTTTCTATCGAAAAATGCCAAATTTGATCATTTTTGGCTTATTTATACTTAGTCCAGTCATAAAGGACCTCTTTGTTTACATTTTGACTTACTTGGATCAAAATTTCAATGATTTGTATAGTCATGACTCTCATGTTGAAAAATCGAAAATTTTCAAAAAATGTTTTTTCTATCGAAAAATGTCAAAATTTGATCACTTTTGGCTTATTTATACTTAGTCCAGTCATAAAGGACCTCTATGTATACATTTTGACTTACCTGGATCAAAATTTCAATGATTTGTATAGTCATGACATTTTAGTTGTAAATTCGGAAATTTTCAAAAAATGTTTTTTCTATCGAAAAATGTCAAATTTGATCAGTTTTGGCTTATTTATACTTAGTCCAGTCATAAAGGACTTCTATGTTTACATTTTGAATTACTTGGATCAAAATTTCAATGATTTGTATAGTCATGACTCTCATGTAGAAACATCGAAAATTTTCAAAAAATGTTTTTTCTATCGAAAAATGTCAAATTTGATCAGTTTTGGCATATTTATACTTAGTCCAGTCATAAAGGACTTCTATGTATACATTTTGACTTACTTGGATCAAAATTTCAATGATTTGTATAGTCATGACTATAATGTTGAAAAATCGAAAATTTTCAAAAAATGTTTTTTCTATCGAAAAATGCCAAATTTGATCATTTTTGGCTTATTTATACTTAGTCCAGTCATAAAGGACCTCTTTGTATACATTTTGACTTACTTGGATCAAAATTTCAATGATTTGAATAGTCATGACTCTCATGTTGAAAAATCGAAAATTTTCAAAAAATGTTTTTTCTATCGAAAAATGTCAAATTTGATCACTTTTGGCTTATTTATACTTAGTCCAGTCATAAAGGACCTCTGTGTATACATTTTGACTTACTTGGATCAAAATTTCAATGATTTGTATAGTCATGACTCTCATGTTGAAAAATCGAAAATTTTCAAAAAATGTTTTTTCTATCGAAAAATGCCAAATTTGATCATTTTTGGCTTATTTATACTTAGTCCAGTCATAAAGGACCTCTATGTATACATTTTGACTTACTTGGATCAAAATTTCAATGATTTGTATAGTCATGACATTTTAGTTGTAAATTCGGAAATTTTCAAAAATTGTTTTTTCTATCGAAAAATGCCAAATTTGATCATTTTTGGCTTATTTATACTTAGTCCAGTCATAAAGGACCTCTTTGTATACATTTTGACTTACTTGGATCAAAATTTCAATGATTTGTATAGTCATGACTCTCATGTTGAAAAATCGAAAATTTTCAAAAAATGTTTTTTCTATCGAAAAATGTCAAATTTGATCACTTTTGGCTTATTTATACTTAGTCCAGTCATAAAGGACCTCTATGTATACATTTTGACTTACCTGGATCAAAATTTCAATGATTTGTATAGTCATGACTCTCATGTTGAAAAATCGAAAATTTTCAAAAAATGTTTTTTCTATCGAAAAATGTCAAATTTGATCAGTTTTGGCTTATTTATACTTAGTCCAGTCATAAAGGACTTCTATGTTTACATTTTGACTTACTTGGATCAAAATTTCAATGATTTGTATAGTCATGACTCTCATGTAGAAACATCGAAAATTTTCAAAAAATGTTTTTTCTATCGAAAAATGTCAAATTTGATCAGTTTTGGCTTATTTATACTTAGTCCAGTCATAAAGGACTTCTATGTATACATTTTGACTTACTTGGATCAAAATTTCAATGATTTGTATAGTCATGACTCTAATGTTGAAAAATCGAAAATTTTCAAAAAATGTTTTTTCTATCGAAAAATGCCAAATTTGATCATTTTTGGCTTATTTATACTTAGTCCAGTCATAAAGGACCTCTTTGTATACATTTTGACTTACTTGAATCAAAATTTCAATGATTTGTATAGTCATGACTCTCATGTTCAAAAATCGAAAATTTTCAAAAAATGTTTTTTCTATCGAAAAATGTCAAATTTGATCATTTTTGGCTTATTTATACTTAGTCCAGTCATAAAGGACCTCTGTGTATACATTTTGACTTACTTGGATCAAAATTTCAATGATTTGTATAGTCATGACTCTCAAGTTGAATAATCGAAAATTTTCAAAAAATGTTTTTTATATCGAAAAATGTCAAATTTGATCATTTTTGGCTTATTTATACTTAGTCCAGTCATAAAGGACCTCTATGTATACATTTTGACTTACTTGGAGCAAAATTTCAATGATTTGTATAGTCATGACATTTTAGTTGTAAATTCGGAAATTTTCAAAAATTGTTTTTTCTATCGAAAAATGCCAAATTTGATCATTTTTGGCTTATTTATACTTAGTCCAGTCATAAAGGACCTCTTTGTATACATTTTGACTTACTTGGATCAAAATTTCAATGATTTGTATAGTCATGACTCTCATGTTGAAAAATCGAAAATTTTCAAAAAATGTTTTTTCTATCGAAAAATGTCAAATTTGATCACTTTTGGCTTATTTATACTTAGTCCAGTCATAAAGGACTTCTATGTTTACATTTTGACTTACTTGGATCAAAATTTCAATGATTTGTATAGTCATGACTCTCATGTTGAAAAATCGAAAATTTTCAAAAAATGTTTTTTCTATCGAAAAATGTCAAAATTTGATCACTTTTGGCTTATTTATACTTAGTCCAGTCATAAAGGACCTCTATGTATACATTTTGACTTACCTGGATCAAAATTTCAATGATTTGTATAGTCATGACTCTCATGTTGAAAAATCGAAAATTTTCAAAAAATGTTTTTTCTATCGAAAAATGTCAAATTTGATCAGTTTTGGCTTATTTATACTTAGTCCAGTCATAAAGGACTTCTATGTTTACATTTTGACTTACTTGGATCAAAATTTCAATGATTTGTATAGTCATGACTCTCATGTAGAAACATCGAAAATTTTCAAAAAATGTTTTTTCTATCGAGAAATGTCAAATTTGATCAGTTTTGGCTTATTTATACTTAGTCCAGTCATGAAGGACTTCTATGTATACATTTTGACTTACTTGGATCAAAATTTCAATGATTTGTATAGTCATGACTCTAATGTTGAAAAATCGAAAATTTTCAAAAAATGTTTTTTCTATCGAAAAATGCCAAATTTGATCATTTTTGGCTTATTTATACTTAGTCCAGTCATAAAGGACCTCGTTGTATACATTTTGACTTACTTGGATCAAAATTTCAATGATTTGTATAGTCATGACTCTTATGTTGAAAAATCGAAAATTTTCAAAAAAATGTTTTTTCTATCGAAAAATGTCAAATTTGATCATTTTTGGCTTATTTATACTTAGTCCAGTCATAAAGGACCTCTGTGTATACATTTTGACTTACTTGGATCAAAATTTCAATGATTTGTATAGTCATGACTCTCATGTTGAAAAATCGAAAATTTTCAAAAAATGTTTTTTCTATCGAAAAATGCCAAATTTGATCATTTTTGGCTTATTTATACTTAGTCCAGTCATAAAGGACCTCTATGTATACATTTTGACTTACTTGGATCAAAATTTCAATGATTTGTATAGTCATGACATTTTAGTTGTAAATTCGGAAATTTTCAAAAATTGTTTTTTCTATCGAAAAATGCCAAATTTGATCATTTTTGGCTTATTTATACTTAGTCCAGTCATAAAGGACCTCTATGTATACATTTTGACTTACTTGGATCAAAATTTCAATGATTTGAATAGTCATGACTCTCATGTTGAAAAATCGAAAATTTTCAAAAAATGTTTTTTCTATCGAAAAATGTCAAATTTGATCATTTTTGGCTTATTTATACTTAGTCCAGTCATAAAGGACCTCTGTGTATACATTTTGACTTACTTGGATCAAAATTTCAATGATTTGTATAGTCATGACTCTCATGTTGAAAAATCGAAAATTTTCAAAAAATGTTTTTTCTATCGAAAAATGCCAAATTTGATCATTTTTGGCTTATTTATACTTAGTCCAGTCATAAAGGACCTCTATGTATACATTTTGACTTACTTGGATCAAAATTTCAATGATTTGTATAGTCATGACATTTTAGTTGTAAATTCGGAAATTTTCAAAAATTGTTTTTTCTATCGAAAAATGCCAAATTTGATCATTTTTGGCTTATTTATACTTAGTCCAGTCATAAAGGACCTCTTTGTATACATTTTGACTTACTTGGATCAAAATTTCAATGATTTGTATAGTCATGACTCTCATGTTGAAAAATCGAAAATTTTCAAAAAATGTTTTTTCTATCGAAAAATGTCAAATTTGATCACTTTTGGCTTATTTATACTTAGTCCAGTCATAAAGGACCTCTATGTATACATTTTGACTTACCTGGATCAAAATTTCAATGATTTGTATAGTCATGACTCTCATGTTGAAAAATCGAAAATTTTCAAAAAATGTTTTTTCTATCGAAAAATGTCAAATTTGATCAGTTTTGGCTTATTTATACTTAGTCCAGTCATAAAGGACTTCTATGTTTACATTTTGACTTACTTGGATCAAAATTTCAATGATTTGTATAGTCATGACTCTCATGTAGAAACATCGAAAATTTTCAAAAAATGTTTTTTCTATCGAAAAATGTCAAATTTGATCAGTTTTGGCTTATTTATACTTAGTCCAGTCATAAAGGACTTCTATGTATACATTTTGACTTACTTGGATCAAAATTTCAATGATTTGTATAGTCATGACTCTAATGTTGAAAAATCGAAAATTTTCAAAAAATGTTTTTTCTATCGAAAAATGCCAAATTTGATCATTTTTGGCTTATTTATACTTAGTCCAGTCATAAAGGACCTCTTTGTATACATTTTGACTTACTTGAATCAAAATTTCAATGATTTGTATAGTCATGACTCTCATGTTCAAAAATCGAAAATTTTCAAAAAATGTTTTTTCTATCGAAAAATGTCAAATTTGATCATTTTTGGCTTATTTATACTTAGTCCAGTCATAAAGGACCTCTGTGTATACATTTTGACTTACTTGGATCAAAATTTCAATGATTTGTATAGTCATGACTCTCAATTTGAATAATCGAAAATTTTCAAAAAATGTTTTTTATATCGAAAAATGCCAAATTTGATCATTTTTGGCTTATTTATACTTAGTCCAGTCATAAAGGACCTCTATGTATACATTTTGACTTACTTGGAGCAAAATTTCAATGATTTGTATAGTCATGACATTTTAGTTGTAAATTCGGAAATTTTCAAAAATTGTTTTTTCTATCGAAAAATGCCAAATTTGATCATTTTTGGCTTATTTATACTTAGTCCAGTCATAAAGGACCTCTTTGTATACATTTTGACTTACTTGGATCAAAATTTCAATGATTTGTATAGTCATGACTCTCATGTTGAAAAATCGAAAATTTTCAAAAAATGTTTTTTCTATCGAAAAATGTCAAATTTGATCACTTTTGGCTTATTTATACTTAGTCCAGTCATAAAGGACTTCTATGTTTACATTTTGACTTACTTGGATCAAAATTTCAATGATTTGTATAGTCATGACTCTCATGTTGAAAAATCGAAAATTTTCAAAAAATGTTTTTTCTATCGAAAAATGTCAAAATTTGATCACTTTTGGCTTATTTATACTTAGTCCAGTCATAAAGGACCTCTATGTATACATTTTGACTTACCTGGATCAAAATTTCAATGATTTGTATAGTCATGACTCTCATGTTGAAAAATCGAAAATTTTCAAAAAATGTTTTTTCTATCGAAAAATGTCAAATTTGATCAGTTTTGGCTTATTTATACTTAGTCCAGTCATAAAGGACTTCTATGTTTACATTTTGACTTACTTGGATCAAAATTTCAATGATTTGTATAGTCATGACTCTCATGTAGAAACATCGAAAATTTTCAAAAAATGTTTTTTCTATCGAGAAATGTCAAATTTGATCAGTTTTGGCTTATTTATACTTAGTCCAGTCATGAAGGACTTCTATGTATACATTTTGACTTACTTGGATCAAAATTTCAATGATTTGTATAGTCATGACTCTAATGTTGAAAAATCGAAAATTTTCAAAAAATGTTTTTTCTATCGAAAAATGCCAAATTTGATCATTTTTGGCTTATTTATACTTAGTCCAGTCATAAAGGACCTCGTTGTATACATTTTGACTTACTTGGATCAAAATTTCAATGATTTGTATAGTCATGACTCTTATGTTGAAAAATCGAAAATTTTCAAAAAAATGTTTTTTCTATCGAAAAATGTCAAATTTGATCATTTTTGGCTTATTTATACTTAGTCCAGTCATAAAGGACCTCTATGTATACATTTTGACTTACTTGGATCAAAATTTCAATGATTTGTATAGTCATGACTCTCATGTTGAAAAATCGAAAATTTTCAAAAAATGTTTTTTCTATCGAAAAATGCCAAATTTGATCATTTTTGGCTTATTTATACTTAGTCCAGTCATAAAGGACCTCTATGTATACATTTTGACTTACTTGGATCAAAATTTCAATGATTTGTATAGTCATGACATTTTAGTTGTAAATTCGGAAATTTTCAAAAATTGTTTTTTCTATCGAAAAATGCCAAATTTGATCATTTTTGGCTTATTTATACTTAGTCCAGTCATAAAGGACCTCTTTGTTTACATTTTGACTTACTTGGATCAAAATTTCAATGATTTGTATAGTCATGACTCTCATGTTGAAAAATCGAAAATTTTCAAAAAATGTTTTTTCTATCGAAAAATGTCAAAATTTGATCACTTTTGGCTTATTTATACTAAGTCCAGTCATAAAGGACCTCTATGTATACATTTTGACTTACCTGGATCAAAATTTCAATGATTTGTATAGTCATGACATTTTAGTTGTAAATTCGGAAATTTTCAAAAAATGTTTTTTCTATCGAAAAATGTCAAATTTGATCAGTTTTGGCTTATTTATACTTAGTCCAGTCATAAAGGACTTCTATGTTTACATTTTGAATTACTTGGATCAAAATTTCAATGATTTGTATAGTCATGACTCTCATGTAGAAACATCGAAAATTTTCAAAAAATGTTTTTTCTATCGAAAAATGTCAAATTTGATCAGTTTTGGCATATTTATACTTAGCCCAGTCATAAAGGACTTCTATGTATACATTTTGACTTACTTGGATCAAAATTTCAATGATTTGTATAGTCATGACTATAATGTTGAAAAATCGAAAATTTTCAAAAAATGTTTTTTCTATCGAAAAATGCCAAATTTGATCATTTTTGGCTTATTTATACTTAGTCCAGTCATAAAGGACCTTTTTGTATACATTTTGACTTACTTGGATCAAAATTTCAATGATTTGAATAGTCATGACTCTCATGTTGAAAAATCGAAAATTTTCAAAAAATGTTTTTTCTATCGAAAAATGTCAAATTTGATCATTTTTGGCTTATTTATACTTAGTCCAGTCATAAAGGACCTCTGTGTATACATTTTGACTTACTTGGATCAAAATTTCAATGATTTGTATAGTCATGACTCTCATGTTGAAAAATCGAAAATTTTCAAAAAATGTTTTTTCTATCGAAAAATGCCAAATTTGATCATTTTTGGCTTATTTATACTTAGTCCAGTCATAAAGGACCTCTATGTATACATTTTGACTTACTTGGATCAAAATTTCAATGATTTGTATAGTCATGACATTTTAGTTGTAAATTCGGAAATTTTCAAAAATTGTTTTTTCTATCGAAAAATGCCAAATTTGATCATTTTTGGCTTATTTATACTTAGTCCAGTCATAAAGGACCTCTTTGTATACATTTTGACTTACTTGGATCAAAATTTCAATGATTTGTATAGTCATGACTCTCATGTTGAAAAATCGAAAATTTTCAAAAAATGTTTTTTCTATCGAAAAATGTCAAATTTGATCACTTTTGGCTTATTTATACTTAGTCCAGTCATAAAGGACCTCTATGTATACATTTTGACTTACCTGGATCAAAATTTCAATGATTTGTATAGTCATGACTCTCATGTTGAAAAATCGAAAATTTTCAAAAAATGTTTTTTCTATCCAAAAATGTCAAATTTGATCAGTTTTGGCTTATTTATACTTAGTCCAGTCATAAAGGACTTCTATGTTTACATTTTGACTTACTTGGATCAAAATTTCAATGATTTGTATAGTCATGACTCTCATGTAGAAACATCGAAAATTTTCAAAAAATGTTTTTTCTATCGAAAAATGTCAAATTTGATCAGTTTTGGCTTATTTATACTTAGTCCAGTCATAAAGGACTTCTATGTATACATTTTGACTTACTTGGATCAAAATTTCAATGATTTGTATAGTCATGACTCTAATGTTGAAAAATCGAAAATTTTCAAAAAATGTTTTTTCTATCGAAAAATGCCAAATTTGATCATTTTTGGCTTATTTATACTTAGTCCAGTCATAAAGGACCTCTTTGTATACATTTTGACTTACTTGGATCAAAATTTCAATGATTTGTATAGTCATGACTCTCATGTTGAAAAATCGAAAATTTTCAAAAAATGTTTTTTCTATCGAAAAATGTCAAATTTGATCATTTTTTTCTTATTTATACTTAGTCCAGTCATAAAGGACCTCTATGTATACATTTTGACTTACCTGGATCAAAATTTCAATGATTTGTATAGTCATGACTCTCATGTTGAAAAATCGAAAATTTTCAAAAAATGTTTTTTCTATCGAAAAATGTCAAATTTGATCAGTTTTGGCTTATTTATACTTAGTCCAGTCATAAAGGACTTCTATGTTTACATTTTGACTTACTTGGATCAAAATTTCAATGATTTGTATAGTCATGACTCTCATGTAGAAACATCGAAAATTTTCAAAAAATGTTTTTTCTATCGAGAAATGTCAAATTTGATCAGTTTTGGCTTATTTATACTTAGTCCAGTCATAAAGGACTTCTATGTATACATTTTGACTTACTTGGATCAAAATTTCAATGATTTGTATAGTCATGACTCTAATGTTGAAAAATCGAAAATTTTCAAAAAATGTTTTTTCTATCGAAAAATGCCAAATTTGATCATTTTTGGCTTATTTATACTTAGTCCAGTCATAAAGGACCTCGTTGTATACATTTTGACTTACTTGGATCAAAATTTCAATGATTTGTATAGTCATGACTCTCATGTTGAAAAATCGAAAATTTTCAAAAAAATGTTTTTTCTATCGAAAAATGTCAAATTTGATCATTTTTGGCTTATTTATACTTAGTCCAGTCATAAAGGACCTCTGTGTATACATTTTGACTTACTTGGATCAAAATTTCAATGATTTGTATAGTCATGACTCTCATGTTGAAAAATCGAAAATTTTCAAAAAATGTTTTTTCTATCGAAAAATGTCAAATTTGATCAGTTTTGGCTTATTTATACTTAGTCCAGTCATAAAGGACTTCTATGTTTACATTTTGACTTACTTGGATCAAAATTTCAATGATTTGTATAGTCATGACTCTCATGTAGAAACATCGAAAATTTTCAAAAAATGTTTTTTCTATCGAGAAATGTCAAATTTGATCAGTTTTGGCTTATTTATACTTAGTCCAGTCATAAAGGACTTCTATGTATACATTTTGACTTACTTGGATCAAAATTTCAATGATTTGTATAGTCATGACTCTAATGTTGAAAAATCGAAAATTTTCAAAAAATGTTTTTTCTATCGAAAAATGCCAAATTTGATCATTTTTGGCTTATTTATACTTAGTCCAGTCATAAAGGACCTCGTTGTATACATTTTGACTTACTTGGATCAAAATTTCAATGATTTGTATAGTCATGACTCTCATGTTGAAAAATCGAAAATTTTCAAAAAAATGTTTTTTCTATCGAAAAATGTCAAATTTGATCATTTTTGGCTTATTTATACTTAGTCCAGTCATAAAGGACCTCTGTGTATACATTTTGACTTACTTGGATCAAAATTTCAATGATTTGTATAGTCATGACTCTCATGTTGAAAAATCGAAAATTTTCAAAAAATGTTTTTTCTATCGAAAAATGCCAAATTTGATCATTTTTGGCTTATTTATACTTAGTCCAGTCATAAAGGACCTCTATGTATACATTTTGACTTACTTGGATCAAAATTTCAATGATTTGTATAGTCATGACATTTTAGTTGTAAATTCGGAAATTTTCAAAAATTGTTTTTTCTATCGAAAAATGCCAAATTTGATCATTTTTGGCTTATTTATACTTAGTCCAGTCATAAAGGACCTCTTTGTTTACATTTTGACTTACTTGGATCAAAATTTCAATGATTTGTATAGTCATGACTCTCATGTTGAAAAATCGAAAATTTTCAAAAAATGTTTTTTCTATCGAAAAATGTCAAAATTTGATCATTTTTGGCTTATTTATACTTAGTCCAGTCATAAAGGACCTCGTTGTATACATTTTGACTTACTTGGATCAAAATTTCAATGATTTGTATAGTCATGACTCTCATGTTGAAAAATCGAAAATTTTCAAAAAAATGTTTTTTCTATCGAAAAATGTCAAATTTGATCATTTTTGGCTTATTTATACTTAGTCCAGTCATAAAGGACCTCTGTGTATACATTTTGACTTACTTGGATCAAAATTTCAATGATTTGTATAGTCATGACTCTCATGTTGAAAAATCGAAAATTTTCAAAAAATGTTTTTTCTATCGAAAAATGCCAAATTTGATCATTTTTGGCTTATTTATACTTAGTCCAGTCATAAAGGACCTCTATGTATACATTTTGACTTACTTGGATCAAAATTTCAATGATTTGTATAGTCATGACATTTTAGTTGTAAATTCGGAAATTTTCAAAAATTGTTTTTTCTATCGAAAAATGCCAAATTTGATCATTTTTGGCTTATTTATACTTAGTCCAGTCATAAAGGACCTCTTTGTTTACATTTTGACTTACTTGGATCAAAATTTCAATGATTTGTATAGTCATGACTCTCATGTTGAAAAATCGAAAATTTTCAAAAAATGTTTTTTCTATCGAAAAATGTCAAAATTTGATCACTTTTGGCTTATTTATACTTAGTCCAGTCATAAAGGACCTCTATGTATACATTTTGACTTACCTGGATCAAAATTTCAATGATTTGTATAGTCATGACATTTTAGTTGTAAATTCGGAAATTTTCAAAAAATGTTTTTTCTATCGAAAAATGTCAAATTTGATCAGTTTTGGCTTATTTATACTTAGTCCAGTCATAAAGGACTTCTATGTTTACATTTTGAATTACTTGGATCAAAATTTCAATGATTTGTATAGTCATGACTCTCATGTAGAAACATCGAAAATTTTCAAAAAATGTTTTTTCTATCGAAAAATGTCAAATTTGATCAGTTTTGGCATATTTATACTTAGTCCAGTCATAAAGGACTTCTATGTATACATTTTGACTTACTTGGATCAAAATTTCAATGATTTGTATAGTCATGACTATAATGTTGAAAAATCGAAAATTTTCAAAAAATGTTTTTTCTATCGAAAAATGCCAAATTTGATCATTTTTGGCTTATTTATACTTAGTCCAGTCATAAAGGACCTCTTTGTATACATTTTGACTTACTTGGATCAAAATTTCAATGATTTGAATAGTCATGACTCTCATGTTGAAAAATCGAAAATTTTCAAAAAATGTTTTTTCTATCGAAAAATGTCAAATTTGATCATTTTTGGCTTATTTATACTTAGTCCAGTCATAAAGGACCTCTGTGTATACATTTTGACTTACTTGGATCAAAATTTCAATGATTTGTATAGTCATGACTCTCATGTTGAAAAATCGAAAATTTTCAAAAAATGTTTTTTCTATCGAAAAATGCCAAATTTGATCATTTTTGGCTTATTTATACTTAGTCCAGTCATAAAGGACCTCTATGTATACATTTTGACTTACTTGGATCAAAATTTCAATGATTTGTATAGTCATGACATTTTAGTTGTAAATTCGGAAATTTTCAAAAATTGTTTTTTCTATCGAAAAATGCCAAATTTGATCATTTTTGGCTTATTTATACTTAGTCCAGTCATAAAGGACCTCTTTGTATACATTTTGACTTACTTGGATCAAAATTTCAATGATTTGTATAGTCATGACTCTCATGTTGAAAAATCGAAAATTTTCAAAAAATGTTTTTTCTATCGAAAAATGTCAAATTTGATCACTTTTGGCTTATTTATACTTAGTCCAGTCATAAAGGACCTCTATGTATACATTTTGACTTACCTGGATCAAAATTTCAATGATTTGTATAGTCATGACTCTCATGTTGAAAAATCGAAAATTTTCAAAAAATGTTTTTTCTATCGAAAAATGTCAAATTTGATCAGTTTTGGCTTATTTATACTTAGTCCAGTCATAAAGGACTTCTATGTTTACATTTTGACTTACTTGGATCAAAATTTCAATGATTTGTATAGTCATGACTCTCATGTAGAAACATCGAAAATTTTCAAAAAATGTTTTTTCTATCGAAAAATGTCAAATTTGATCAGTTTTGGCTTATTTATACTTAGTCCAGTCATAAAGGACTTCTATGTATACATTTTGACTTACTTGGATCAAAATTTCAATGATTTGTATAGTCATGACTCTAATGTTGAAAAATCGAAAATTTTCAAAAAATGTTTTTTCTATCGAAAAATGCCAAATTTGATCATTTTTGGCTTATTTATACTTAGTCCAGTCATAAAGGACCTCTTTGTATACATTTTGACTTACTTGAATCAAAATTTCAATGATTTGTATAGTCATGACTCTCATGTTGAAAAATCGAAAATTTTCAAAAAATGTTTTTTCTATCGAAAAATGTCAAATTTGATCATTTTTGGCTTATTTATACTTAGTCCAGTCATAAAGGACCTCTGTGTATACATTTTGACTTACTTGGATCAAAATTTCAATGATTTGTATAGTCATGACTCTCAAGTTGAATAATCGAAAATTTTCAAAAAATGTTTTTTATATCGAAAAATGCCAAATTTGATCATTTTTGGCTTATTTATACTTAGTCCAGTCATAAAGGACCTCTATGTATACATTTTGACTTACTTGGAGCAAAATTTCAATGATTTGTATAGTCATGACATTTTAGTTGTAAATTCGGAAATTTTCAAAAATTGTTTTTTCTATCGAAAAATGCCAAATTTGATCATTTTTGGCTTATTTATACTTAGTCCAGTCATAAAGGACCTCTTTGTATACATTTTGACTTACTTGGATCAAAATTTCAATGATTTGTATAGTCATGACTCTCATGTTGAAAAATCGAAAATTTTCAAAAAATGTTTTTTCTATCGAAAAATGTCAAATTTGATCACTTTTGGCTTATTTATACTTAGTCCAGTCATAAAGGACTTCTATGTTTACATTTTGACTTACTTGGATCAAAATTTCAATGATTTGTATAGTCATAACTCTCATGTAGAAACATCGAAAATTTTCAAAAAATGTTTTTTCTATCGAAAAATGTCAAATTTGATCAGTTTTGGCTTATTTATCCTTATGACTACTGGGCTTTTCAAATTTTTTTACACTACATGATAACTTTTGTCCCAAATGCGGGACATGAATTTTTAAAATGACTTTTTTTCGGTTATACCATCTTGTTTTGATTTCTGTAAGCTCTATTACAGAAATAAACCTTTTTTTAAGTAAAATATGTCATTATCATCTCATTTATGGTATTACAACAATAAAATAATTGCATGTTTAAACAAATGTTTGTTGTGTCATTCAAAGTGTGTTATTCATATAAGTGATTAAAGCGTTTTTTCGAAGGAAATCTGACGAGTTTCGTGAAAATTTTCATAAAATTGATTTTTCAAATTATAAAAATAAAAACTATTAAAAAAAAAACTAGAATTTTTTTATAATATTGTGATTAGAAAGGTTTTAAAATTAATGTCCCATATACTGGACAAAGTGAATCATCGGTTGTAAATAAAAAACATGTACGTATTTTATGTATATCAATATTTTTGAATTTATATCTAAAAATTTATGTTTCATCTAATAATTTGTTGATTATTTTTGGCAGAAAAATGATCAAAAAAAACCTTTAAGCTCCAACGATATTCTCCAAATGTTGGAATCAGGCAATGTATCTGACATAGATTTATCGGAGGATGATGAAGAAGATCTCATTGAAATAGCAGATGACTCTTTAATTTTTAACGACCCTGCATTAATTGGTAGAAGAGAAAATTTTGTAAGAGTAGGGGCGGATGTGATTCATAATAATCAGACCGAATTGCCTGAAGATTTAATTTTTGAAGAAAGTGACGATGAAAGTTCTAAAGAAAATATAGATACTTCGAACAAGCAAATTTCTACAAAAGCAGCTAAAATAAAAATACAGTGGAAAAAAGCTGAATTTCAAATAAAAAAACTGGACGCATGGGACAATAGTTTCGAATGCGAAGAAGTTGGGTCTCCAATTTCGTATTTTAATAAATACTTGCCCGCTGAATATTTTTCGGATCTGTGCTTAACGAAAGAAAAAAACTGTTTCAAAAGTTTTCACTTAAATAAATAATTTTCATTTTCGTATATTATTTTTGTTTTGTTTCGTATACTTTTTTTATAAATATTTTTGTATTTTCCCTGTAGACATGGGAGTTGACTTGTAGTGTTGTCAGATGAGGTCGTGTTTTTTCAATTGTTCTTAAATAATTAAAGTTTTTATTAAGTTAATATTTGTAAGATATATTTATTTTAAAAGTAACGTTTTTTAAGTTAAGTGAAAGATATAGTGAACAATTTATTAAATATTAAATATTTACTAAATTATAACCGGTGATAAATTTCATATATAACCACAATTTAATATTAGACAATAAGTGTTAGTGTTATATTTAATTAGTGTGTGTTGTGTTAATATATATATATATACATATGGTTTGAAAGAAATTGAACATAAATTGAACATTTCGAGATTTACAGAAAAAAAAAAAAAAGAAGAAGAAGCTTTATAGAAATTTTAAGATTAATTACCAGTGAGTGCAAATACTAAATAACGTTCTATCGATTAAAATACCAAGAGATCATATAGCGAACCATAGCTCAGTTGGTAGAGGCGTGGCACTCTAAACATAATTCGGACACTTTTAAGTGTTCGCTTCTCAACAGGGTCAATTAAATCTTTTTATTACAAATCTAAGATTACTCAATAAAATTAGTTTAAATTAAATTCATTTTTAAATACATTACGTACACCATTAACAACAAAAATAAAAAATATATTATTCTACTGTAACAAATAAAAAATATAAATATAAAAAATAAACAGGAATACCTATTAAAATGGACCAAAACGAAATTAAAAATATACTTCTAGAAATAAAACGTGACATGACTGAAATAAAAGACGAAATAAAATGTGTTAAAAATGATATGAAAAATATAGAGTGTTCAATTGAAAAAAAATTAAATGACATTATGCTAAGTAACACGGAGCTTAAAAATAAAATAGATGAGTGTGAAAAAAGATTATACTTCACTGATAAAGAGTTAAGGAAACGAAATGTGATATTCTTTGGAATAGATGAAACAGAAAACAATTATTATGAGCTTGAAAACATGATAATTGATTTAGTCAAAAATAAAATGAAAGTTGAATTTAGTGTGCGTGATATTGATTTTGTTAGAAGAATAGGGCGCAAAAATTCAAATGGCTGTAGACCAATAATATTGGGTGTCATATCATATAGAATAAAAATAGAAATTCTGAAACAAAAAAAAATTTTAAAACAGTATGATATAACATTAAAAGAAGATTATTCGAAAGAGGTCCTAGAAATACGCAAGAACTTACAACCTGAAGTACACGATTTAAGGAAAAAGGGAATAAATGCTATAATAAAATTTGATAAAGTGATTCGATTAAATAGTAGTATGATGACACATACAACTAAAGAAGATAATAGTCATAAAAAAAGATCGATGTCTTCTTCTCCATCTAACGAGGCCACATTTGAATTCAAAAAATCACTATTTTCACCCTTCAGCCAAAAGACAACAAAGGTTAATTCTACCAAAAGTATGAATATACAAGGTGGGCCGAAAATTAATGATTTTTGGAGACCTCGAACAAATTCAGCGCCTAAAGTGATTACAAGAAACGAAAACCTTACTAGTAGCACAAATTCAAAAAACGGACAGCAATTCTGAATTTGGCAAGCGATGGTAGAAACAACGACGGCAAATGCAAACAGAATATGGATAAATGCAAAAATGAATTAATTAAAAATAAATTGATAAGAAGAGATAAAATAGTGTTTTGGAATATTGAGGGAATCTATAAAATTAGAAATATTGATATTGTGAAATATTTAAGTGAATATGATATTGTCTTTTTGGTCGAAACGTGGACAGAGTCAAACATAAATATAACATTGAATGGATATGAATGTAAACAGAAGGATGCAAAAAAATGGAAAAAAAAAGGAAGAAAGTCAGGTGGAATAGCAGTGTACTATAAAACACATTTGGTCAATGCAATTAGTAGAATTGATGATGAGAAGGATCAGGCATTATGGATCAAGTATGACTCGGGAGAAAAAACATATATATTCGCAGTGGTGTATAATCCTCCTAAATATTCGGAGTACGAAAATAGACAATGTTTTGGAGAACTTGAGAATGAATTTAAGAAACATCAAGAGAAATATGCTAATGCAGAATGGGTAATTGTTGGGGATTTTAACGCGAGGGTCGGAATTAAAAACGATATAGAAGCGAATGCGGAATCTGAAAAGGCTCATAATGAACATTTACGGAACTTAGAGGTATATGTCCCCAGCAGAAAGAGCAAAGATAAGGAAACCAACGACTACGGACATAAATTAATTCAAATGTGCCAAAATATGGACCTAATAATACTTAATGGAAGATGCAAAGGCGACCCGGAGGGAGAGTACACTTTCATATCAGACAACGGGCAGAGTGTTATAGACCTTGTACTTATGAAAACAATGCAGTTTACTAATAAAATAGACATTTCAGTAGGCGTAAAAATAAGCGAATCAAAACATCTTCCAATTGAAATATCTGTGTATAATAAAAAGAATGTAAATAAGAGCAATAAAGAGATAATTGGGGACGATTTAGAAATATATAGGTGGAAAAATGAAAAATCAGAAGAATTTACAGAAAACGTTATGAGTAATGATTTTCAAATTTTTATGTACGGGGTAAAAGAGATGATAAGGCAAAACAGAATCAATGATGCGTATAATATATTTAAGATGTCGTTTCTGTGGGCAGGCAAAATTATGAAAAGTAAACCAAATAAAAATTTTGCGAAGAATGAAAGTACATGGTTTGATGAGGAGTGTCGAAGAGTTAAAAAAGAAGCTGCTTCAGAGCTTAGAAAGTTTAGGAAAAATGAAACTGAAGAAAATCTATTAAAATATCATTCCAAAAGAAAACTATATATAAAAACGATTAGACAAAAAAAAAAGCAAGCAAGGGAAGAATTTTTAAAGAAGTTAAATAAAGACATAGAAGAGAATAACGTAGTAGAAATTTGGAAGTTGTTTAGAACATGGAAAAGCAATGAATATAATGGGGAAGAAGTGATAAACGCTGAAAGTTGGATGAAATTTTACACAGAGCTTTACAGGAAGAATTCACAAATGGTTATTAAGGTAAAAATTACAAAGAACACAACAGGGAAACTAACCAATACTGAGGTAAAAAATGAAGAAGGTATACTGGGGCAAATCATAACAGAAGATGAGATAATGATAATAATTAATGAATTCAAAAAAGACAAGTCACCAGGTATAGATGGAATACCGATAGAATTCTTAAAGCATGCGAGCGAAAACCCAGAAGTGATAGTGATTCTTGCAAATTTCTTTAATGAGATAGTGAAGACAAAGATTATACCAGACGAATGGAAGATTGGAATAATATGTAATATATTTAAGAACAAGGGGGAAAAAACGGATCCGAGAAATTACCGACCTGTTACATTACTGCCCACCATTAGTAAAGTTTTTTTAAAAGCAGTAGCAAATAGAATTCAAGAATGGGCAATAAATAACAACATTATCACAAAATTTCAAGCTGGTTTTAGAAGACAATTTGGAACTCTGGACAACATCTTAATATTACAAGATATAATAAAAGAGAGATTAGAAAAACATAAGAAGTTGTATGCATGCTTTATAGACGTGGAAAAAGCCTTCGATTCGGTAGACAGGGAAATTTTGTGGGAAAAGCTAGAAAAACTAAACATGGACAATAACACAATCACACTATTGAAATCTATTTATGAAAACTACAGATTCTGTGTAAAAATAAGTGGGGGTAAGCGATCAAGTACATGTAACACAGAACGTGGTTTGAGACAAGGGTGCCAAATCTCAGCTATTCTTTTTCTTTTGTATCTCAACGATTTACCAGAAATTCTCGAGAAAATAGAAACCTATTCACCATCAATACAAAATCACGAAATTAAAATACTATTGTACGCAGATGATATGGTACTAACTTCACAAACACCGCTGGGTTTAGCCAGATCACTAAGCTGCCTAAGTGAATATTGTAAAAATAACAAAATTAAGGTAAATGAAGAAAAAACTAAAATAGTAGTGTTTAGAAACGGGTATAAACTGAAAAAGAGTGAAAAATGGGAGTATAATGGAACACAAATACAAGTTGTAGACAGTTTTAATTATTTGGGTCTACACTTCAATTGGGATGGAAAATGGAACATACATGTCAAAAAAGTTATTAACAAAGCTGAAAGAGGGCTATATTTAATCCGAAGATTTATGTATATGAATGAATGGATACCAGCATTATTAGTGAGAAAAATTTTTGAAATTACTATAATGCCTATCATTATGTATGGAAGCCAAATATGGGGCCTGGAAGACAAAATACTTGCAAAAGTAGAATCTTTCAGAAATAGTTTTCTGAAAAGTATATTGGGAATAGGCAAATCTGTCGCTAGCTGTGCAGTTTTACTGGAAATGGGCCTACTTCCTGTTAAATTTACAGTTATAAAAAATGCTACTAAATTTTATTTAAAAATAAAAGATTGTCAGCTCAAAGAACTGCAACAAGCATGTATAGTGAAGAGTAATACATCAAACAGTATTGGTTATTGGAGGGGCTTATTAGAAAGGGAACTGGATAAATTGGAAATGAAGAACAGTGTAATGGAAGGGGAAGTAAACTGCATTGAAGTAATCAACCAGGTCAAGGCAAAGCTAGAAGAAGATGGAATAAAGTGCATTTTACAAGAGATTGGTAGTAAATCTTCGCTAAAGTTGTATGGAACATTAAACCATTATATAGATGGTGCGAAATATGTGAATTTGCTTCCAAGAGAAGATCGTAGGGAACTCGCTAGATTTCGCATGGGACATTGGAACTGGAACAGCAACAAAGATAAAGATGGCAATAAGATTTGTCCGCTTTGCAACGAAGGAGAAAACGTAGGACACGTATTAATATATTGTAAGGCGATGGAAGAGGAAAGGAAAATATTAGGTCAGAATATAGGAATGCAGAACCTAGAAGTCTCCATGATAATGAATCAGATCAAAATAGGGACCTTAAGAAGTGTAGCGAGGTTTATCAAAGCCTACACGCTAAAGAGAAACGAATACCTACATTGTTAAGTTTGTATTGTTAAGTTTAAACCTGCCTATATATTGTTAATATTGTTGTTATTATTATTATTGTTATTGTTATTATTATTATTATTGATATTATTGTTATTATTATTATTGTTGTTATTATTATTATATTATTATTGTTATTATTATTGTTATTATTTTTGAGATTATTGTTGTCTTGAATATGTGCGTTATATGGGTACATTTTAGGTTTTCGTTTTTGTTTTGCTTGAACTGTTATTTTTAATGATTTTTTTATTTGGTTTATAATTGTTAATACTGAATCTGATGAGTCTACAAGCGCTCAATTTAACTTATAGGTAATTGTTTATATATTTGTTTTTAAGATAAATTGTTAAAATCAATGTACGATTAAAAAACAATAAACTTTAATTTAATATTTTCCCTGTAATTATTTTGAATTTTATAAGAATAAAAAATTTATTTTAGCACATATTTAAATAAATATATACAATCATTTAACAACCATAGACAACCAATGTCCCAAATATGGGACATTTTGAAATATGATAAGTAAATCATTTTTTTTTAAATTTTACGTTATATATCCCTTATTTAAACTAATAAAATTAAATTTTAACAAAAAAAAAATTTTTTTTTCATTAGACAAAAATTTGGTACTCTGGGCACCATAAATTTTTTTGTCCCATATACGGGACACCAGTAGTCAAAAGGTTAAACTTAGTCCAGTCATAAAGGACTTCTATGTATACATTTTGACTTACTTGGATCAAAATTTCAATGATTTGTATAGTCATGACTCTAATGTTGAAAAATCGAAAATTTTCAAAAAATGTTTTTTATATCGAAAAATGCCAAATTTGATCATTTTTGGCTTATTTATACTTAGTCCAGTCAAAAAGGACCTCTTTGTATACATTTTGACTTACTTGGATCAAAATTTCAATGATTTGTATAGTCATGACTCTCATGTTGAAAAATCGAAAATTTTCAAAAAATGTTTTTTCTATCGAAAAATGCCAAATTTGATAATTTTGGCTTATTTATACTTAGTCCAGTCATAAAGGACCTATATGTATACATTTTGACTTACTTGGATCAAAATTTCAATGATTTGTATAGTCATGACATTTTAGTTGTAAATTCGGAAATTTTCAAAAATTGTTTTTTTCTATCGAAAAATGCCAAATTTGATCATTTTTGGCTTATTTATACTTAGTCCAGTCATAAAGGACCTCTTTGTATACATTTTGACTTACTTGGATCAAAATTGCAATGATTTGAATAGTCATGACTCTCATGTTTAAAAATCGAAAATTTTCAAAAAATGTTTTTTCTATCGAAAAATGTCAAATTTGATCATTTTTGGCTTATTTATACTTAGTCCAGTCATAAAGGACCTCTGTGTATACATTTTGACTTACTTGGATCAAAATTTCAATGATTTGTATAGTCATGACTCTCATGTTGAATAATCGAAAATTTTCAAAAAATGTTTTTTCTATCGAAAAATGCCAAATTTGATCATTTTTGGCTTATTTATACTTAGTCCAGTCATAAAGGACCTCTATGTATACATTTTGACTTACTTGGATCAAAATTTCAATGATTTGTATAGTCATGACATTTTAGTTGTAAATTCGGAAATTTTCAAAAATTGTTTTTTCTATCGAAAAATGCCAAATTTGATCATTTTTGGCTTATTTATACTTAGTCCAATCATAAAGGACCTCTTTGTATACATTTTGACTTACTTGGATCAAAATTTCAATGATTTGTATAGTCATGACTCTCATGTTGAAAAATCGAAAATTTTCAAAAAATGTTTTTTCTATCGAAAAATGTCAAATTTGATCACTTTTGGCTTATTTATACTTAGTCCAGTCATAAAGGACCTCTATGTATACATTTTGACTTACCTGGATCAAAATTTCAATGATTTGTATAGTCATGACTCTCATGTTGAAAAATCGAAAATTTTCAAAAAATGTTTTTTCTATCGAAAAATGTCAAATTTGATCATTTTTGGCTTATTTATACTTAGTCCAGTCATAAAGGACCTCTGTGTATACATTTTGACTTACTTGGATCAAAATTTCAATGATTTGTATAGTCATGACTCTCATGTTGAATAATCGAAAATTTTCAAAAAATGTTTTTTCTATCGAAAAATGCCAAATTTGATCATTTTTGGCTTATTTATACTTAGTCCAGTCATAAAGGACCTCTATGTATACATTTTGACTTACTTGGATCAAAATTTCAATGATTTGTATAGTCATGACATTTTAGTTGTAAATTCGGAAATTTTCAAAAATTGTTTTTTCTATCGAAAAATGCCAAATTTGATCATTTTTGGCTTATTTATACTTAGTCCAATCATAAAGGACCTCTTTGTATACATTTTGACTTACTTGGATCAAAATTTCAATGATTTGTATAGTCATGACTCTCATGTTGAAAAATCGAAAATTTTCAAAAAATGTTTTTTCTATCGAAAAATGTCAAATTTGATCAGTTTTGGCTTATTTATAATTAGTCAAGTCATAAAGGACTTCTATGTTTACATTTTGACTTACTTGGATCAAAATTTCAATGATTTGTATAGTCATGACTCTCATGTAGAAACATCGAAAATTTTCAAAAAATGTTTTTTCTATCGAAAAATGTCAAATTTGATCAGTTTTGGCTTATTTATACTTAGTCGAGTCATAAAGGACTTCTATGTATACATTTTGACTTACTTGGATCAAAATTTCAATGATTTGTATAGTCATGACTCTAATGTTGAAAAATCGAAAATTTTCAAAAAATGTTTTTTCTATCGAAAAATGCCAAATTTGATCATTTTTGGCTTATTTATACTTAGTCCAGTCATAAAGGACCTCTTTGTATACATTTTGACTTACTTGGATCAAAATTTCAATGATTTGTATAGTCATGACTCTCATGTTGAAAAATCGAAAATTTTCAAAAAATGTTTTTTCTATCGAAAAATGTCAAATTTGATCATTTTTGGCTTATTTATACTTAGTCCAGTCATAAAGGACCTCTGTGTATACATTTTGACTTACTTGGATCAAAATTTCAATGATTTGTACAGTCATGACTCTCATGTTGAATAATCGAAAATTTTCAAAAAATGTTTTTTCTATCGAAAAATGCCAAATTTGATCATTTTTGGCTTATTTATACTTAGTCCAGTCATAAAGGACCTCAATGTATACATTTTGACTTACTTGGATCAAAATTTCAATGATTTGTATAGTCATGACTCTAATGTTGAAAAATCGAAAATTTTCAAAAAATGTTTTTTCTATCGAAAAATGCCAAATTTGATCATTTTTGGCTTATTTATACTTAGTCCAGTCATAAAGGACCTCTTTGTATACATTTTGACTTACTTGGATCAAAATTTCAATGATTTGTATAGTCATGACTCTCATGTTGAAAAATCGAAAATTTTCAAAAAATGTTTTTTCTATCGAAAAATGCCAAATTTGATCATTTTTGGCTTATTTATACTTAGTCCAGTCATAAATAACCTCTATGTATACATTTTGACTTACTTGGATCAAAATTTCAATGATTTGTATAGTCATGACATTTTAGTTGTAAATTCGGAAATTTTCAAAAATTGTTTTTTCTATCGAAAAATGCCAAATTTCATCACTTTTGGCTTATTTATACTTAGTCCAGTCATAAAGGACCTCTATGTATACATTTTGACTTACTTGGATCAAAATTTCAATGATTTGTATAGTTATGACTTTCTTGTTGAAAAATCGAAAATTTTCAAAAAATGTTTTTTCTATCGAAAAATGTCAAATTTGATCATTTTTGGCTTATTTCTTCTTATTCCAGTCATAAAGGACCTCTTTGTATACATTTTGACTTACTTGGATCAAAATTTCAATGATTTGTATAGTCATGACTCTCATGTTGAAAAATCGAAAATTTTCAATAAATGTTTTTTCTATCGAAAAATGCCAAATTTGATCATTTTTGGCTTATTTATACTTAGTCCAGTCATAAAAGAACTGTATGTATACATTTTGACTTAAATTGATCAAAATTTCAATGATTTGTATAGTCATGACTCTCATGTAGAAAAATCGAAAATTTTCAAAAAATGTTTTTTCTATCGAAAAATGTCAAATTTGATCAGTTTTGGCTTATTTATACTTAGTCCAGTCATAAAGGACTTCTATGTTTACATTTTGACTTACTTGGATCAAAATTTCAATGATTTGTATAGTCATGACTCTCATGTTGAAAAATCGAAAATTTTCAAAAAATGTTTTTTCTATCGAAAAATGCCAAATATGATCATTTTTGGCTTATTTATACTTAGTCCAGTCATAAAGGACCTCTATGTATACATTTTGACTTACTTGGATCAAAATTTCAATGATTTGTATAGTCATGACTCTCATGTTGAATAATCGAAAATTTTCAAAAAATGTTTTTTCTATCGAAAAATGCCAAATTTGATCATTTTTGGCTTATTTATACTTAGTCCAGTCATAAAGGACCTCTATGTATACATTTTGACTTACTTGGATCAAAATTTCAATGATTTGTATAGTCATGACATTTTAGTTGTAAATTCGGAAATTTTCAAAAATTGTTTTTTCTATCGAAAAATGCCAAATTTGATCATTTTTGGCTTATTTATACTTAGTCCAATCATAAAGGACCTCTTTGTATACATTTTGACTTACTTGGATCAAAATTTCAATGATTTGTATAGTCATGACTCTCATGTTGAAAAATCGAAAATTTTCAAAAAATGTTTTTTCTATCGAAAAATGTCAAATTTGATCAGTTTTGGCTTATTTATAATTAGTCCAGTCATAAAGGACTTCTATGCTTACATTTTGACTTACTTGGATCAAAATTTCAATGATTTGTATAGTCATGACTCTCATGTAGAAACATCGAAAATTTTCAAAAAATGTTTTTTCTATCGAAAAATGTCAAATTTGATCAGTTTTGGCTTATTTATACTTAGTCGAGTCATAAAGGACTTCTATGTATACATTTTGACTTACTTGGATCAAAATTTCAATGATTTGTATAGTCATGACTCTAATGTTGAAAAATCGAAAATTTTCAAAAAATGTTTTTTCTATCGAAAAATGCCAAATTTGATCATTTTTGGCTTATTTATACTTAGTCCAGTCATAAAGGACCTCTTTGTATACATTTTGACTTACTTGGATCAAAATTTCAATGATTTGTATAGTCATGACTCTCATGTTGAAAAATCGAAAATTTTCAAAAAATGTTTTTTCTATCGAAAAATGTCAAATTTGATCATTTTTGGCTTATTTATACTTAGTCCAGTCATAAAGGACCTCTGTGTATACATTTTGACTTACTTGGATCAAAATTTCAATGATTTGTACAGTCATGACTCTCATGTTGAATAATCGAAAATTTTCAAAAAATGTTTTTTCTATCGAAAAATGCCAAATTTGATCATTTTTGGCTTATTTATACTTAGTCCAGTCATAAAGGACCTCAATGTATACATTTTGACTTACTTGGATCAAAATTTCAATGATTTGTATAGTCATGACTCTAATGTTGAAAAATCGAAAATTTTCAAAAAATGTTTTTTCTATCGAAAAATGCCAAATTTGATCATTTTTGGCTTATTTATACTTAGTCCAGTCATAAAGGACCTCTTTGTATACATTTTGACTTACTTGGATCAAAATTTCAATGATTTGTATAGTCATGACTCTCATGTTGAAAAATCGAAAATTTTCAAAAAATGTTTTTTCTATCGAAAAATGCCAAATTTGATCATTTTAAGCTTATTTATACTTAGTCCAGTCATAAATAACCTCTATGTATACATTTTGACTTACTTTGGATCAAAATTTCAATGATTTGTATAGTCATGACATTTTAGTTGTAAATTCGGAAATTTTCAAAAATTGTTTTTTCTATCGAAAAATGCCAAATTTCATCACTTTTGGCTTATTTATACTTAGTCCAGTCATAAAGGACCTCTATGTATACATTTTGACTTACTTGGATCAAAATTTCAATGATTTGTATAGTTATGACTTTCTTGTTGAAAAATCGAAAATTTTCAAAAAATGTTTTTTCTATCGAAAAATGTCAAATTTGATCATTTTTGGCTTATTTCTTCTTATTCCAGTCATAAAGGACCTCTTTGTATACATTTTGACTTACTTGGATCAAAATTTCAATGATTTGTATAGTCATGACTCTCATGTTGAAAAATCGAAAATTTTCAATAAATGTTTTTTCTATCGAAAAATGCCAAATTTGATCATTTTTGGCTTATTTATACTTAGTCCAGTCATAAAAGAACTGTATGTATACATTTTGACTTAAATTGATCAAAATTTCAATGATTTGTATAGTCATGACTCTCATGTAGAAAAATCGAAAATTTTCAAAAAATGTTTTTTCTATCGAAAAATGTCAAATTTGATCAGTTTTGGCTTATTTATACTTAGTCCAGTCATAAAGGACTTCTATGTTTACATTTTGACTTACTTGGATCAAAATTTCAATGATTTGTATAGTCATGACTCTCATGTTGAAAAATCGAAAATTTTCAAAAAATGTTTTTTCTATCGAAAAATGCCAAATATGATCATTTTTGGCTTATTTATACTTAGTCCAGTCATAAAGGACCTCTATGTATACATTTTGACTTACTTGGATCAAAATTTCAATGATTTGTATAGTCGTGACTCTCATGTTGAAAAATCGAAAATTTTCAAAAAATGTTTTTTCTATCGAAAAATGTCAAATTGAATCATTTTTGGCTTATTTATACTTAGTCCAGTCATAAAGGACCTCTATGTATACATTTTGACTTACTTGGATCAAAATTTCAATGATTTGTATAGTCATGACTCTCATGTTTAAAAAATCGAAAATTTTCTAAAATTCTTTTTTCTATCGAAAAATGTCAAATTGAATCATTTTTGGCTTATTTATACTTAGTCCAGTCATAAAGGACCTCTGTGTATACATTTTGACTTACTTGGATCAAAATTTCAATGATTTGTATAGTCATGACTCTCATGTTGAAAAATCGAAAATTTTCAAAAAATGTTTTTTCTATCGAAAAATGTCAAATTTGATCATTTTTGGCTAATTTATACTTAGTCCAGTCATAAAGGACCTCTGTGTATACATTTTGACTTACTTGGATCAAAATTTCAATGATTTGTATAGTCATGACATTTTAGTTGTAAATTCGGAAATTTTCAAAAATTGTTTTTTCTATCGAAAAATGCCAAATTTGATCATTTTTGGCTTATTTATACTTAGTCCAGTCATAAAGGACCTCTCTGTATACATTTTGACTTACTTGGATCAAAATTTCAATGATTTGTATAGTCATGACATTTTAGTTGTAAAATCGAAAATTTTCAAAAAATGTTTTTCCTATCGAAATATGTCAAATTTGATCATTTTTGGCTTATTTATAATTAGTCCAGTCATAAAGGACCTCTATGTATACATTTTGACTTACTTGGATCAAAATTTCAATGATTTGTATAGTCATGACTCGCATGTTGAAAAATCGAAAATTTTCAAAAAATGTTTTTTCTATCGAAAAATGTCAAATTGAATCATTTTTGGCTCATTTATACTTAGTCCAGTCATAAAGGACCTCTATGTATACATTTTGACTTACTTGGATCAAAATTTCAATGATTTGTATAGTCATGACTCTCATGTTTAAAAAATCGAAAATTTTCAAAAAATGTTTTTCCTATCGAAAAATGTCAAATTTGATCATTTTTGGCTTATTTATAATTAGTCCAGTCATAAAGGACCTCTATGTATACATTTTGACTTACCTGGATCAAAATTTCAATGATTTGTATAGTCATGACTCTCATGTTGAAAAATCGAAAATTTTCAAAAAATGTTTTTCCTATCGAAAAATGTCAAATTTGATCAGTTTTGGCTTATTTATACTTAGTCCAGTCATAAAGGACTTCTATGTTTACATTTTGACTTACTTGGATCAAAATTTCAATGATTTGTATAGTCATGACTCTCATGTTGAAAAATCGAAAATTTTCAAAAAATGTTTTTTCTATCGAAAAATGCCAAATATGATCATTTTTGGCTTATTTATACTTAGTCCAGTCATAAAAGAACTGTATGTATACATTTTGACTTAAATTGATCAAAATTTCAATGATTTGTATAGTCATGACTCTCATGTTTAAAAAATCGAAAATTTTCTAAAATTCTTTTTTCTATCGAAAAATGTCAAATTGAATCATTTTTGGCTTATTTATACTTAGTCCAGTCATAAAGGACCTCTGTGTATACATTTTGACTTACTTGGATCAAAATTTCAATGATTTGTATAGTCATGACTCTCATGTTGAAAAATCGAAAATTTTCAAAAAATGTTTTTTCTATCGAAAAATGTCAAATTTGATCATTTTTGGCTAATTTATACTTAGTCCAGTCATAAAGGACCTCTGTGTATACATTTTGACTTACTTGGATCAAAATTTCAATGATTTGTATAGTCATGACATTTTAGTTGTAAATTCGGAAATTTTCAAAAATTGTTTTTTCTATCGAAAAATGCCAAATTTGATCATTTTTGGCTTATTTATACTTAGTCCAGTCATAAAGGACCTCTCTGTATACATTTTGACTTACTTGGATCAAAATTTCAATGATTTGTATAGTCATGACATTTTAGTTGTAAAATCGAAAATTTTCAAAAAATGTTTTTCCTATCGAAAAATGTCAAATTTGATCATTTTTGGCTTATTTATAATTAGTCCAGTCATAAAGGACCTCTATGTATACATTTTGACTTACTTGGATCAAAATTTCAATGATTTGTATAGTCAAGACTCGCATGTTGAAAAATCGAAAATTTTCAAAAAATGTTTTTTCTATCGAAAAATGTCAAATTGAATCATTTTTGGCTTATTTATACTTAGTCCAGTCATAAAGGACCTCTATGTATACATTTTGACTTACTTGGATCAAAATTTCAATGATTTGTATAGTCATGACTCTCATGTTTAAAAAATCGAAAATTTTCAAAAAATGTTTTTCCTATCGAAAAATGTCAAATTTGATCATTTTTGGCTTATTTATAATTAGTCCAGTCATAAAGGACCTCTATGTATACATTTTGACTTACCTGGATCAAAATTTCAATGATTTGTATAGTCATGACTCTCATGTTGAAAAATCGAAAATTTTCAAAAAATGTTTTTTCTATCGAAAAATGTCAAATTTGATCAGTTTTGGCTTATTTATACTTAGTCCAGTCATAAAGGACTTCTATGTTTACATTTTGACTTACTTGGATCAAAATTTCAATGATTTGTATAGTCATGACTCTCATGTAGAAACATCGAAAATTTTCAAAAAATGTTTTTTCTATCGAAAAATGTCAAATTTGATCAGTTTTGGCTTATTTATACTTAGTCCAGTCATAAAGGACTTCTCTGTATACATTTTGACTTACTTGGATCAAAATTTCAATGATTTGTATAGTCATGACTCTAATGTTGAAAAATCGAAAATTTTCAAAAAATGTTTTTTCTATCGAAAAATGCCAAATTTGATCATTTTTGGCTTATTTATACTTAGTCCAGTCATAAAGGACCTCTTTGTATACATTTTGACTTACTTGGATCAAAATTTCAATGATTCGTATAGTCATGACTCTCATGTTGAAAAATCGAAAATTTTCAAAAAATGTTTTTTCTATCGAAAAATGTCAAATTTGAACATTTTTGGCTTATTTATACTTAGTCCAGTCATAAAGGACCTCTGTGTATACATTTTGACTTACTTGGATCAAAATTTCAATGATTTGTATAGTCATGACTCTCATGTTGAAAAATCGAAAATTTTCAAAAAATGTTTTTTCTATCGAAAAATGCCAAATTTGATCATTTTTGGCTTATTTATACTTAGTCCAGTCATAAAGGACCTCTATGTATACATTTTGACTTACTTGGATCAAAATTTCAATGATTTGTATAGTGATGACATTTTAGTTGAAAATTCGGAAATTTTCAAAAATTGTTTTTTCTATCGAAAAATGCCAAATTTGATAATTTTTGGCTTATTTATACTTAGTCCAGTCATAAAGGACCTCTTTGTATACATTTTGACTTACTTGGATCAAAATTTCAATGATTTGTATAGTCATGACTCTCATGTTGAAAAATCGAAAATTTTCAAAAAATGTTTTTTCTATCGAAAAATGTCAAATTTGATCACTTTTGGCTTATTTATACTTAGTCCAGTCATAAAGGACCTCTATGTATACATTTTGACTTACCTGGATCAAAATTTCAATGATTTGTATAGTCATGACTCTCATGTTGAAAAATCGAAAATTTTCAAAAAATGTTTTTTCTATCGAAAAATGTCAAATTTGATCAGTTTTGGCTTATTTATACTTAGTCCAGTCATAAAGGACTTCTATGTTTACATTTTGACTTACTTGGATCAAAATTTCAATGATTTGTATAGTCATGACTCTCATGTAGAAACATCGAAAATTTTCAAAAAATGTTTTTTCTATCGAAAAATGTCAAATTTGATCAGTTTTGGCTTATTTATACTTAGTCCAGTCATAAAGGACTTCTATGTTTACATTTTGACTTACTTGGATCAAAATTTCAATAATTTGTATAGTCATGACTCTAATGTTGAAAAATCGAAAATTTTCAAAAAATGTTTTTTCTATCGAAAAATGCCAAATTTGATCATTTTTGGCTTATTTATACTTAGTCCAGTCATAAAGGACCTCTTTGTATACATTTTGACTTACTTGGATCAAAATTTCAATGATTTGTATAGTCATGACTCTCATGTTGAAAAATCGAAAATTTTCAAAAAATGTTTTTTCTATCGAAAATGTCAAATTTGATCATTTTTGGCTTATTTATACTTAGTCCAGTCATAAAGGACCTCTGTGTATACATTTTGACTTACTTGGATCAATATTTCAATTATTTGTATAGTCATGACTCTCATGTTGAATAATCGAAAATTTTCAAAAAATGTTTTTTCTATCGAAAAATGCCAAATTTGATCATTTTTGGCTTATTTATACTTAGTCCAGTCATAAAGGACCTCTATGTATACATTTTGACTTACTTGGATCAAAATTTCAATGATTTGTATAGTCATGACATTTTAGTTGTAAATTCGGAAATTTTCAAAAATTGTTTTTTCTATCGAAAAATGCCAAATTTGATCATTTTTGGCTTATTTATACTTAGTCCAGTCATAAAGGACCTCTTTGTATACATTTTGACTTACTTGGATCAAAATTTCAATGATTTGTATAGTCATGACTCTCATGTTGAAAAATCGAAAATTTTCAAAAAATGTTTTTTTCTATCGAAAAATGTCAAATTTGATCACTTTTGGCTTATTTATACTTAGTCCAGTCATAAAGGACCTCTATGTATACATTTTGACTTACCTGGATCAAAATTTCAATGATTTGTATAGTCATGACTCTCATGTTGAAAAATCGAAAATTTTCAAAAAATGTTTTTTCTATCGAAAAATGTCAAATTTGATCAGTTTTGGCTTATTTATACTTAGTCCAGTCATAAAGGACTTCTATGTTTACATTTTGACTTACTTGGATCAAAATTTCAATGATTTGTATAGTCATGACTCTCATGTAGAAACATCGAAAATTTTCAAAAAATGTTTTTTCTATCGAAAAATGTCAAATTTGATCATTTTTGGCTTATTTATACTTAGTCCAGTCATAAAGGACCTCTGTGTATACATTTTGACTTACTTGGATCAAAATTTCAATGATTTGTATAGTCATGACTCTCATGTTGAATAATCGAAAATCTTCAAAAAATGTTTTTTCTATCGAAAAATGCTAAATTTGATCATTTTTGGCTTATTTATACTTAGTCCAGTCATAAAGGACCTCAATGTATACATTTTGACTTACTTGGATCAAAATTTCAATGATTTGTATAGTCATGACTCTAATGTTGAAAAATCGAAAATTTTCAAAAAATGTTTTTTCTATCGAAAAGTGCCAAATTTGATCATTTTTGGCTTATTTATACTTAGTCCAGTCATAAAGGACCTCTTTGTATACATTTTGACTTACTTGGATCAAAATTTCAATGATTTGTATAGTCATGACTCTCATGTTGAAAAATCGAAAATTTTCAAAAAATGTTTTTTCTATCGAAAAATGTCAAATTTGATCATTTTTGGCTTATTTATACTTAGTCCAGTCATAAATAACCTCTATGTATACATTTTGACTTACTTGGATCAAAATTTCAATGATTTGTATAGTCATGACATTTTAGTTGTAAATTCGGAAATTTTCAAAAATTGTTTTTTCTATCGAAAAATGCCAAATTTGATCACTTTTGGCTTATTTATACTTAGTCCAGTCATAAAGGACCTCTATGTATACATTTTGACTTACTTGGATCAAAATTTCAATGATTTGTATAGTCATGACTCTCATGTTGAAAAATCGAAAATTTTCAATAAATGTTTTTTCTATCGAAAAATGCCAAATTTGATCATTTTTGGCTTATTTATACTTAGTCCAGTCATAAAGGAACTGTATGTATACATTTTGACTTAAATTGATCAAAATTTCAATGATTTGTATGGTCATGACTCTCATGTAGAAAAATAGAAAATTTTCAAAAAATGTTTTTTCTATCGAAAAATGTCAAATTTGATCAGTTTTGGCTTATTTATACTTAGTCCAGTCATAAAGGACTTCTATGTTTACATTTTGACTTACTTGGATCAAAATTTCAATGATTTGTATAGTCATGACATTTTAGTTGTAAATTCGGAAATTTTCAAAAATTGTTTTTTCTATCGAAAAATGCCAAATTTGATCATTTTTGGCTTATTTATACTTAGTCCAGTCATAAAGGACCTCTTTGTATACATTTTGACTTACTTGGATCAAAATTTCAATGATTTGTATAGTCATGACTCTCATGTTGAAAAATCGAAAATTTTCAAAAAATGTTTTTTCTATCGAAAAATGCCAAATTTGATCATTTTTGGCTTATTTATACTTAGTCCAGTCATAAATAACCTCTATGTATACATTTTGACTTACTTGGATCAAAATTTCAATGATTTGTATAGTCATGACATTTTAGTTGTAAATTCGGAAATTTTCAAAAATTGTTTTTTTCTATCGAAAAATGCCAAATTTGATCACTTTTGGCTTATTTATACTTAGTCCAGTCATAAAGGACCTCTATGTATACATTTTGACTTACTTGGATCAAAATTTCAATGATTTGTATAGTCATGACTCTCATGTTGAAAAATCGAAAATTTTCAATAAATGTTTTTTTCTATCGAAAAATGCCAAATTTGATCATTTTTGGCTTATTTATACTTAGTCCAGTCATAAAGGAACTGTATGTATACATTTTGACTTAAATTGATCAAAATTTCGATGATTTGTATAGTCATGACTCTCATGTAGAAAAATAGAAAATTTTCAAAAAATGTTTTTTCTATCGAAAAATGTCAAATTTGATCAGTTTTGGCTTATTTATACTTAGTCCAGTCATAAAGGACTTCTATGTTTACATTTTGACTTACTTGGATCAAAATTTCAATGATTTGTAGAGTCATGACTCTCATGTTGAAAAATCGAAAATTTTCAAAAAATGTTTTTTCTATCGAAAAATGCCAAATTTGATCATTTTTGACTTATTTATACTTAGTCCAGTCATAAAGGAACTGTACGTATACATTTTGACTTAAATTGATCAAAATTTCGATGATTTGTATAGTCATGACTCTCATGTAGAAAAATAGAAAATTTTCAAAAAATGTTTTTTCTATCGAAAAATGTCAAATTTGATCAGTTTTGGCTTATTTGTACTTAGTCCAGTCATAAAGGACTTCTATGTTTACATTTTGACTTACTTGGATCAAAATTTCAATGATTTGTAGAGTCATGACTCTCATGTTGAAAAATCGAAAATTTTCAAAAAATGTTTTTTCTATCGAAAAATGTCAAATTTGATCATTTTTGGCTTATTTATACTTAGTCCAGTCATAAAGGAACTGTATGTATACATTTTGACTTAAATTGATCAAAATTTCAATGATTTGTATAGTCATGACTCTCATGTTGAAAAATCGAAAATTTTCAATAAATGTTTTTTTCTATCGAAAAATGCCAAATTTGATCATTTTTGGCTTATTTATACTTAGTCCAGTCATAAAGGAACTGTATGTATACATTTTGACTTAAATTGATCAAAATTTCGATGATTTGTATAGTCATGACTCTCATGTAGAAAAATAGAAAATTTTCAAAAAATGTTTTTTCTATCGACAAATGTCAAATTGAATCATTTTTGGCTTATTTATACTTAGTCCAGTCATAAAGGACCTCTTTGTATACATTTTGACTTACTTGGATCAAAATTTCAATGATTTGTATAGTCATGACTCTCATGTTGAAAAATCGAAAATTTTCAAAAAATGTTTTTTCTATCGAAAAATGTCAAATTTGATCATTTTTGGCTTATTTATACTTAGTCCAGTCATAAAGGACCTCTGTGTATACATTTTGACTTACTTGGATCAAAATTTCAATGATTTGTATAGTCATGACTCTCATGTTGAATAATCGAAAATCTTCAAAAAATGTTTTTTCTATCGAAAAATGCTAAATTTGATCATTTTTGGCTTATTTATACTTAGTCCAGTCATAAAGGACCTCAATGTATACATTTTGACTTACTTGGATCAAAATTTCAATGATTTGTATAGTCATGACTCTAATGTTGAAAAATCGAAAATTTTCAAAAAATGTTTTTTCTATCGAAAAGTGCCAAATTTGATCATTTTTGGCTTATTTATACTTAGTCCAGTCATAAAGGACCTCTTTGTATACATTTTGACTTACTTGGATCAAAATTTCAATGATTTGTATAGTCATGACTCTCATGTTGAAAAATCGAAAATTTTCAAAAAATGTTTTTTCTATCGAAAAATGCCAAATTTGATCATTTTTGGCTTATTTATACTTAGTCCAGTCATAAATAACCTCTATGTATACATTTTGACTTACTTGGATCAAAATTTCAATGATTTGTATAGTCATGACATTTTAGTTGTAAATTCGGAAATTTTCAAAAATTGTTTTTTCTATCGAAAAATGCCAAATTTGATCACTTTTGGCTTATTTATACTTAGTCCAGTCATAAAGGACCTCTATGTATACATTTTGACTTACTTGGATCAAAATTTCAATGATTTGTATAGTCATGACTCTCATGTTGAAAAATCGAAAATTTTCAATAAATGTTTCTTCTATCGAAAAATGCCAAATTTGATCATTTTTGGCTTATTTATACTTAGTCCAGTCATAAAGGAACTGTATGTATACATTTTGACTTAAATTGATCAAAATTTCGATGATTTGTATAGTCATGACTCTCATGTAGAAAAATAGAAAATTTTCAAAAAATGTTTTTTCTATCGAAAAATGTCAAATTTGATCAGTTTTGGCTTATTTATACTTAGTCCAGTCATAAAGGACTTCTATGTTTACATTTTGACTTACTTGGATCAAAATTTCAATGATTTGTATAGTCATGACATTTTAGTTGTAAATTCGGAAATTTTCAAAAATTGTTTTTTCTATCGAAAAATGCCAAATTTGATCATTTTTGGCTTATTTATACTTAGTCCAGTCATAAAGGACCTCTTTGTATACATTTTGACTTACTTGGATCAAAATTTCAATGATTTGTATAGTCATGACTCTCATGTTGAAAAATCGAAAATTTTCAAAAAATGTTTTTTCTATCGAAAAATGCCAAATTTGATCATTTTTGGCTTATTTATACTTAGTCCAGTCATAAATAACCTCTATGTATACATTTTGACTTACTTGGATCAAAATTTCAATGATTTGTATAGTCATGACATTTTAGTTGTAAATTCGGAAATTTTCAAAAAATGTTTTTTCTATCGAAAAATGTCAAATTTGATCAGTTTTGGCTTATTTATACTTAGTCCAGTCATAAAGGACTTCTATGTTTACATTTTGACTTACTTGGATCAAAATTTCAATGATTTGTAGAGTCATGACTCTCATGTTGAAAAATCGAAAATTTTCAAAAAATGTTTTTTCTATCGAAAAATGCCAAATTTGATCATTTTTGACTTATTTATACTTAGTCCAGTCATAAAGGAACTGTACGTATACATTTTGACTTAAATTGATCAAAATTTCGATGATTTGTATAGTCATGACTCTCATGTAGAAAAATAGAAAATTTTCAAAAAATGTTTTTTCTATCGAAAAATGTCAAATTTGATCAGTTTTGGCTTATTTGTACTTAGTCCAGTCATAAAGGACTTCTATGTTTACATTTTGACTTACTTGGATCAAAATTTCAATGATTTGTAGAGTCATGACTCTCATGTTGAAAAATCGAAAATTTTCAAAAAATGTTTTTTCTATCGAAAAATGTCAAATTTGATCATTTTTGGCTTATTTATACTTAGTCCAGTCATAAAGGAACTGTATGTATACATTTTGACTTAAATTGATCAAAATTTCAATGATTTGTATAGTCATGACTCTCATGTTGAAAAATCGAAAATTTTCAATAAATGTTTTTTCTATCGAAAAATGCCAAATTTGATCATTTTTGGCTTATTTATACTTAGTCCAGTCATAAAGGAACTGTATGTATACATTTTGACTTAAATTGATCAAAATTTCGATGATTTGTATAGTCATGACTCTCATGTAGAAAAATAGAAAATTTTCAAAAAATGTTTTTTCTATCGACAAATGTCAAATTGAATCATTTTTGGCTTATTTATACTTAGTCCAGTCATAAAGGACCTCTTTGTATACATTTTGACTTACTTGGATCAAAATTTCAATGATTTGTATAGTCATGACTCTCATGTTGAAAAATCGAAAATTTTCAAAAAATGTTTTTTCTATCGAAAAATGTCAAATTTGATCATTTTTGGCTTATTTATACTTAGTCCAGTCATAAAGGACCTCTGTGTATACATTTTGACTTACTTGGATCAAAATTTCAATGATTTGTATAGTCATGACTCTCATGTTGAATAATCGAAAATCTTCAAAAAATGTTTTTTCTATCGAAAAATGCTAAATTTGATCATTTTTGGCTTATTTATACTTAGTCCAGTCATAAAGGACCTCAATGTATACATTTTGACTTACTTGGATCAAAATTTCAATGATTTGTATAGTCATGACTCTAATGTTGAAAAATCGAAAATTTTCAAAAAATGTTTTTTCTATCGAAAAGTGCCAAATTTGATCATTTTTGGCTTATTTATACTTAGTCCAGTCATAAAGGACCTCTTTGTATACATTTTGACTTACTTGGATCAAAATTTCAATGATTTGTATAGTCATGACTCTCATGTTGAAAAATCGAAAATTTTCAAAAAATGTTTTTTCTATCGAAAAATGCCAAATTTGATCATTTTTGGCTTATTTATACTTAGTCCAGTCATAAATAACCTCTATGTATACATTTTGACTTACTTGGATCAAAATTTCAATGATTTGTATAGTCATGACATTTTAGTTGTAAATTCGGAAATTTTCAAAAATTGTTTTTTCTATCGAAAAATGCCAAATTTGATCACTTTTGGCTTATTTATACTTAGTCCAGTCATAAAGGACCTCTATGTATACATTTTGACTTACTTGGATCAAAATTTCAATGATTTGTATAGTCATGACTCTCATGTTGAAAAATCGAAAATTTTCAATAAATGTTTCTTCTATCGAAAAATGCCAAATTTGATCATTTTTGGCTTATTTATACTTAGTCCAGTCATAAAGGAACTGTATGTATACATTTTGACTTAAATTGATCAAAATTTCGATGATTTGTATAGTCATGACTCTCATGTAGAAAAATAGAAAATTTTCAAAAAATGTTTTTTCTATCGAAAAATGTCAAATTTGATCAGTTTTGGCTTATTTATACTTAGTCCAGTCATAAAGGACTTCTATGTTTACATTTTGACTTACTTGGATCAAAATTTCAATGATTTGTATAGTCATGACATTTTAGTTGTAAATTCGGAAATTTTCAAAAATTGTTTTTTCTATCGAAAAATGCCAAATTTGATCATTTTTGGCTTATTTATACTTAGTCCAGTCATAAAGGACCTCTTTGTATACATTTTGACTTACTTGGATCAAAATTTCAATGATTTGTATAGTCATGACTCTCATGTTGAAAAATCGAAAATTTTCAAAAAATGTTTTTTCTATCGAAAAATGCCAAATTTGATCATTTTTGGCTTATTTATACTTAGTCCAGTCATAAATAACCTCTATGTATACATTTTGACTTACTTGGATCAAAATTTCAATGATTTGTATAGTCATGACATTTTAGTTGTAAATTCGGAAATTTTCAAAAATTGTTTTTTCTATCGAAAAATGCCAAATTTGATCACTTTTGGCTTATTTATACTTAGTCCAGTCATAAAGGACCTCTATGTATACATTTTGACTTACTTGGATCAAAATTTCAATGATTTGTATAGTCATGACTCTCATGTTGAAAAATCGAAAATTTTCAATAAATGTTTTTTCTATCGAAAAATGCCAAATTTGATCATTTTTGGCTTATTTATACTTAGTCCAGTCATAAAGGAACTGTATGTATACATTTTGACTTAAATTGATCAAAATTTCGATGATTTGTATAGTCATGACTCTCATGTAGAAAAATAGAAAATTTTCAAAAAATGTTTTTTCTATCGAAAAATGTCAAATTTGATCAGTTTTGGCTTATTTATACTTAGTCCAGTCATAAAGGACTTCTATGTTTACATTTTGACTTACTTGGATCAAAATTTCAATGATTTGTAGAGTCATGACTCTCATGTTGAAAAATCGAAAATTTTCAAAAAATGTTTTTTCTATCGAAAAATGCCAAATTTGATCATTTTTGACTTATTTATACTTAGTCCAGTCATAAAGGAACTGTATGTATACATTTTGACTTAAATTGATCAAAATTTCGATGATTTGTATAGTCATGACTCTCATGTAGAAAAATAGAAAATTTTCAAAAAATGTTTTTTCTATCGAAAAATGTCAAATTTGATCAGTTTTGGCTTATTTATACTTAGTCCAGTCATAAAGGACTTCTATGTTTACATTTTGACTTACTTGGATCAAAATTTCAATGATTTGTAGAGTCATGACTCTCATGTTGAAAAATCGAAAATTTTCAAAAAATGTTTTTTCTATCGAAAAATGTCAAATTTGATCATTTTTGGCTTATTTATACTTAGTCCAGTCATAAAGGAACTGTATGTATACATTTTGACTTAAATTGATCAAAATTTCAATGATTTGTATAGTCATGACTCTCATGTTGAAAAATCGAAAATTTTCAATAAATGTTTTTTCTATCGAAAAATGCCAAATTTGATCATTTTTGGCTTATTTATACTTAGTCCAGTCATAAAGGAACTGTATGTATACATTTTGACTTAAATTGATCAAAATTTCGATGATTTGTATAGTCATGACTCTCATGTAGAAAAATAGAAAATTTTCAAAAAATGTTTTTTCTATCGACAAATGTCAAATTGAATCATTTTTGGCTTATTTATACTTAGTCCAGTCATAAAGGACCTCTATGTATACATTTTGACTTACTTGGATCAAAATTTCAATGATTTGTATAGTCATGACTCTCATGTTTAAAAAATCGAAAATTTTCTAAAATTCTTTTTTCTATCGAAAAATGTCAAATTGAATCATTTTTGGCTTATTTATACTTAGTCTAGTCATAAAGGACCTCTGTGTTTACATTTTGACTTACTTGTATCAAAATTTCAATGATTTGTATAGTCATGACTCTCATGTTGAAAAATCGAAAATTTTCAAAAAATGTTTTTTCTATCGATAAATGTCAAATTTGATCATTTTTGGCTAATTTATACTTAGTCCAGTCATAAAGGACCTCTGTGTATACATTTTGACTTACTTGGATCAAAATTTCAATGATTTGTATAGTCATGACATTTTAGTTGTAAATTCGGAAATTTTCAAAAATTGTTTTTTCTATCGAAAAATGCCAAATTTGATCATTTTTGGCTTATTTATACTTAGTCCAGTCATAAAGGACCTCTCTGTATACATTTTGACTTACTTGGATCAAAATTTCAATGATTTGTATAGTCATGACATTTTAGTTGTAAAATCGAAAATTTTCAAAAAATGTTTTTCCTATCGAAAAATGTCAAATTTGATCATTTTTGGCTTATTTATAATTAGTCCAGTCATAAAGGACCTCTATGTATACATTTTGACTTACTTGGATCAAAATTTCAATGATTTCTATAGTCATGACTCGCATGTTGAAAAATCGAAAATTTTCAAAAAATGTTTTTTCTATCGAAAAATGTCAAATTGAATCATTTTTGGCTTATTTATACTTAGTCCAGTCATAAAGGACCCATATGTATACATTTTGACTTACTTGGATCAAAATTTCAATGATTTGTATAGTCATGACTCTCATGTTTAAAAAATCGAAAATTTTCAAAAATTGTTTTTTCTATCGAAAAATGTCAAATTGAATCATTTTTGGCTTATTTATACTTAGACCAGTCATAAAGGACCTCTGTGTAAACATTTTGACTTACTTGGATCAAAATTTCAATGATTTGTATAGTCATGACTCTCATGTTGAAAAATCGAAAATTTTCATAAAATGTTTTTTCTATCGAAAAATGTCAAATTTGATCATTTTTGGCTTATTTCTTCTTATTCCAGTCATAAAGGACCTCTATGTATACATTTTGACTTACTTGGATCAAAATTTCAATGATTTGTATAGTCATGACATTTTAGTTGTAAATTCGGAAATTTTCAAAAATTGTTTTTTCTATCGAAAAATGCCAAATTTGATCATTTTTGGCTTATTTATACTTAGTCCAGCCATAAAGGACCTCTCTGTATACATTTTGACTTACTTGGATCAAAATTTCAATGATTTGTATAGTCATGACATTTTAGTTGTAAAATCGAAAATTTTCAAAAAATGTTTTTCCTATCGAAAAACGTCAAATTTGATCATTTTTGGCTTATTTATAATTAGTCCAGTCATAAAGGACCTCTATGTATACATTTTGACTTACTTGGATCAAAATTTCAATGATTTGTATAGTCATGACTCGCATGTTGAAAAATCGAAAATTTTCAAAAAATGTTTTTTCTATCGAAAAATGTCAAATTTGATCACTTTTGGCTTATTTATACTTAGTCCAGTCATTAAGGACCTCTATGTATACATTTTGACTTACTTGGATCAAAATTTCAATGATTTGTATAGTCATGACTCTCATGTTGAAAAATCGAAAATTTTCAAAAAATGTTTTTTCTATCGAAAAATGTCAAATTTGATCATTTTTGGCTTCTTTCTTCTTATTCCAGTCATAAAGGACCTCTATGTATACATTTTGACTTACTTGGATCAAAATTTCAATGATTTGTATAGTCATGACTCTCATGTTGAAAAATCGAAAATTTTCAAAAAATGTTTTTTCTATCGAAAAATGTCAAATTTGATCATTTTTGGCTTATTTCTTCTTATTCCAGTCATAAAGGACCTCTGTGTATACATTTTGACTTACTTGGATCAAAATTTCAATGATTTGTATAGTCATGACTCGCATGTTGAAAAATCGAAAATTTTCAAAAAATGTTTTTTCTATCGAAAAATGTCAAATTTGATCACTTTTGGCTTATTTATACTTAGTCCAGTCATAAAGGACCTCTTTGTATACATTTTGACTTTCTTGGATCAAAATTTCAATGATTTGTATAGTCATGACTCTCATGTTGAAATATCGAAAATTTTCAAAAATGTTTTTTCTATCGAAAAATGTCAAATTGAATCATTTTTGGCTTATTTATACTTAGTCCAGTCATAAAGGACCTCTGTGTATACATTTTGACTTACTTGGATCAAAATTGCAATGATTTGTATAGTCATGGCTCTCATGTTGAAAAATCGAAAATTTTCAAAAAATGTTTTTTCTATCGAAAAATGCCAAAGTTGATCATTTTTGGCTTATTTCTTCTTATTCCAGTCATAAAGGACCTCTATGTATACATTTTGACTTACTTGGATCAAAATTTCAATGATTTGTATAGTCATGACCCTCATGTTGAAAAATCGATAATTTTCAAAAAATGTTTTTTCTATCGAAAAATGCCAAATTTGATCATTTTTGGCTTATTTATACTTAGTACAGTCATAAAGGACTTCTATGTTTACATTTTGACTTACTTGGATCAAAATTTCAATGATTTGTATAGTCATGACATTTTAGTTGTAAATTCGGAAATTTTCAAAAATTGTTTTTTCTATCGAAAAATGCCAAATTTGATCATTTTTGGCTTATTTATACTTAGTCCAGTCATAAAGGACCTCTTTGTATACATTTTGACTTACTTGGATCAAAATTTCAATGATTTGTATAGTCATGACTCTCATGTTGAAAAATCGATAATTTTCAAAAAATGTTTTTTCTATCGAAAAATGCCAAATTTGATCATTTTTGGCTTGTTTCTTCTTATTCCAGTCATAAAGAACCTCTATGTATACATTTTGACTTACTTGGATCAAAATTTCAATGATTTGTATAGTCATGACCCTCATGTTGAAAAATCGATAATTTTCAAAAAATGTTTTTTCTATCTAAAAATGCCAAATTTGATCATTTTTGGCTTATTAATACTTAGTCCAGTCATAAAGGACTTCTATGTTTACATTTTGACTTACTTGGATCAAAATTTCAATGATTTGTATAGTCATGACATTTTAGTAGTAAAATCGGAAATTTTAAAAAAATGTTTTTTCTTTCGAAAAATGTCAAATTTGATCATTTTTGGCTTATTTATACTTAGTCCAGTCATAAAGGACCTCTATGTATACATTTTGACTTACTTGGATCAAAATTACAACGATTTGTATAGTCATGACTCTCATGTTGAAAAATCGAAAATTTTCAAAAAATGTTTTTTCTATCGAAAAATGTCAAATTTGATCATTTTTGGCTTATTTCTTCTTATTCCAGTCATTAAGGACCTCTATGTATACATTTTGACTTACTTGGATCAAAATTTCAATGATTTGTATAGTCATGACTCTCATGTTGAAAAATCGAAAATTTTCAAAAAATGTTTTTTCTATCGAAAAATGTCAAATTTGATCATTTTTGGCTTATTTCTTCTTATTCCAGTCATAAAGGACCTCTATGTATACATTTTGACTTACTTGGATCAAAATTTCAATGATTTGTATAGTCATGACTCTCATGTTGAAAAATCGAAAATTTTCAAAAAATGTTTTTTCTATCGAAAAATGTCAAATTTGATCATTTTTGGCTTATTTCTTCTTATTCCAGTCATGAAGGACCTCTGTGTATACATTTTGACTTACTTGGATCAAAATTTCAATGATTTGTATAGTCATGACTCGCATGTTGAAAAATCGAAAATTTTCAAAAAATGTTTTTTCTATCGAAAAATGTCAAATTTGATCATTTTTGGCTTATTTCTTCTTATTCCAGTCATAAAGGACCTCTATGTATACATTTTGACTTACTTGGATCAAAATTTCAATGATTTGTATAGTCATGACTCTCATGTTGAAAAATCGAAAATTTTCAATAAATGTTTTTTCTATCGAAAAATGCCAAATTTGATCATTTTTGGCTTATTTATACTTAGTCCAGTCATAAAGGACCTCTATGTATACATTTTGACTTACATGGATCAAAATTTCAATGATTTGTATAGTCATGACTCTCATGTAGAAAAATCGAAAATTTTCAAAAAATGTTTTTTCTATCGAAAAATGTCAAATTTGATCAGTTTTGGCTTATTTATAGTTAGTGCAGTCATGAAGGACTTCTATGTTTACATTTTGACTTACTTGGATCAAAATTTCAATGATTTGTATATTCATGACTCTCATGTAGAAACATCGAAAATTTTCAAAAAATGTTTTTTCTATCGAAAAATGTCAAATTTGATCAGTTTTGGCTTATTTATACTTACTCCAGTCATAAAGGACTTCTATGTATACATTTTGACTTACTTGGATCAAAATTTCAATGATTTGTATAGTCATGACTCTCATGTTGAAAAATCGAAAATTTTCAAAAAATGTTTTTTCTATCGAAAAATGCCAAATTTGATCATTTTTGGCTTATTTATACTTAGGCCAGTCATAAAGGACCTCTTTGTATACATTTTGACTTACTTGGATCAAAATTTCAATGATTTGTATAGTCATGACTCTCATGTTGAAAAATCGAAAATTTTCAAAAAATGATTTTTCTATCGAAAAATGTCAAATTTGATCATTTTTGGCTTATTTATACTTAGTCCAGTCATAAAGGACCTCTATGTATACATTTTGACTTACTTGGATCAAAATATCAATGATTTGTATAGTCATGACATTTTACTTGTAAATTCGGAAATTTTCAAAAATTGTTTTTTCTATCGAAAAATGCCAAATTTGATCATTTTTGGCTTATTTATACTTAGTCCAGTCATAAAGGACCTCTTTGTATACATTTTGACTTACTTGGATCAAAATTTCAATGATTTGTATAGTCATGACTCTCATGTTGAAAAATCGAAAATTTTCAAAAAATGTTTTTTCTATCGAAAAATGTCAAATTTGATCACTTTTGGCTTATTTATACTTAGTCCAGTCATAAAGGACCTCTATGTATACATTTTGACTTACTTGGATCAAAATTTCAATGATTTGTATAGTCATGACTCGCATGTTGAAAAATCGAAAATTTTCAAAAAATGTTTTTTCTATCGAAAAATGTCAAATTTGATCATTTTTGGCTTATTTATACTTAGGCCAGTCATAAAGGACCTCTATGTATACATTTTGACTTACTTGGATCAAAATTTCAATGATTTGTATAGTCATGACTCTCATGTTTTAAAATCGAAAATTTTCAATAAATGTTTTTTCTATCGAAAAATGCCAAATTTGATCATTTTTGGCTTATTTATACTTAGTCCAGTCATAAAGGACCTCTATGTATACATTTTGACTTACATGGATCAAAATTTCAATGATTTGTATAGTCATGACTCTCATGTTGAAAAATCGAAAATTTTCAAAAAATGTTTTTTCTATCGAAAAATGTCAAATTTGATCATTTTTGGCTTATTTCTTCTTATTCCAGTCATAAAGGACCTCTATGTATACATTTTGACTTTCTTGGATCAAAATTTCAATGATTTGTATAGTCATGACTCTCATGTTGAAAAATCGAAAATTTTCAATAAATGATTTTTCTATCGAAAAATGCCAAATTTGATCATTTTTTGCTTATTTATACTTAGTCCAGTCATAAAGGACCTCTATGTATACATTTTGACTTACATGGATCAAAATTTCAATGATTTGTATAGTCATGACTCACATGTAGAAAAATCGAAAATTTTCAAAAAATGTTTTTTCTATCGAAAAATGTCAAATTTGATCAGTTTTGGCTTATTTATACTTAGTCCAGTCATTAAGGACTTCTATGTTTACATTTTGACTTACTTGGATCAAAATTTCAATGATTTGTATAGTCATGACTCTCATGTAGAAACATCGAAAATTTTCAAAAAATGTTTTTTCTATCGAAAAATGTCAAATTTGATCAGTTTTGGCTTATTTATACTTAGTCCAGTCATAAAGGACTTCTATGTATACATTTTGACTTACTTGGATCAAAATTTCAATGATTTGTATAGTCATGACTCTCATGTTGAAAAATCGAAAATTTTCAAAAAATGTTTTTTCTATCGAAAAATGCCAAATTTGATCATTTTTGGCTTATTTATACTTAGTCCAGTCATAAAGGACCTCTTTGTATACATTTTGACTTACTTGGATCAAAATTTCAATGATTTGTATAGTCATGACTCTCATGTTGAAAAATCGAAAATTTTCAAAAAATGTTTTTTCTATCGAAAAATGTCAAATTTGATCATTTTTGGCTTATTTATACTTAGTCCAGTCATAAAGGACCTCTATGTATACATTTTGACTTACTTGGATCAAAATTTCAATGATTTGTATAGTCATGACATTTTACTTGTAAATTCGGAAATTTTCAAAAATTGTTTTTTCTATCGAAAAATGTCAAATTTGATCATTTTTAGCTTATTTATACTTAGTCCAGTCATAAAGGACCTCTTTGTATACATTTTGACTTACTTGGATCAAAATTTCAATGATTTGTATAGTCATGACTCTCATGTTGAAAAATCGAAAATTTTCAAAAAATGTTTTTTCTATCGAAAAATGTCAAATTTGATCACTTTTGGCTTATTTATACTTAGTCCAGTTATAAAGGACCTCTATGTATACATTTTGACTTACTTGGATCAAAATTTCAATGATTTGTATAGTCATGACTCTCATGTTGAAAAATCGAAAATTTTCAAAAAATGTTTTTTCTATCGAAAAATGTCAAATTTGATCATTTTTGGCTTATTTATACTTAGTCCAGTCATAAAGGACCTCTATGTATACATTTAGACTTACTTGGATCAAAATTTCAATGATTTGTATAGTCATGACTTTCATGTTTAAAAATCGAAAAATTTCAAAAAATGTTTTTTCTATCGAAAAATGTCAAATTTGATCATTTTTGGCTTATTTATACTTAGTCCAGTCATAAAGGACCTCTATGTATACATTTAGACTTACTTGGATCAAAATTTCAATGATTTGTATAGTCATGACTTTCATGTTTAAAAATCGAAAAATTTCAAAAAATGTTTTTTCTATCGAAAAATGTCAAATTTGATCATTTTTGGCTTATTTCTTCTTATTCGAGTCATAAAGGACCTCTATGTATACATTTTGACTTACTTAGATCAAAATTTCAATGATTTGTATAGTCATGACTCTCATGTTGAAAAATCGAAAATTTTCAATAAATGTTTTTTCTATCGAAAAATGCCAAATTTAATCATTTTTGGCTAATTTATACTTAGTCCAGTCATAAAGGAACTCTATGTATACATTTTGACTTACATGGATCAAAATTTCAATGATTTGTATAGTCATGACTCTCATGTAGAAAAATCGAAAATTTTCAAAAAATGTTTTTTCTATCGAAAAATGTCAAATTTGATCATTTTTGGCTTATTTATTCTTATTCCAGTCATAAAGGACCTCTATGTATACATTTTGACTTACTTAGATCAAAATTTCAATGATTTGTATAGTCATGACTCTCATGTAGAAAAATCGAAAATTTTCAAAAAATGTTTTTTCTATCGAAAAATGTCAAATTTGATCAGTTTTGGCTTATTTATAGTTAGTCCAGTCATTAAGGACTTCTATGTTTACATTTTGACTTACTTGGATCAAAATTTCAATGATTTGTATAGTCATGACTCTCATGTAGAAACATCGAAAATTTTCAAAAAATGTTTTTTCTATCGAAAAATGTCAAATTTGATCAGTTTTGGCTTATTTATACTTAGTCCAGTCATAAAGGACTTCTATGTATACATTTTGACTTACTTGGATCAAAATTTCAATGATTTGTATAGTCATGACTCTCATGTTGAAAAATCGAAAATTTTCAAAAAATGTTTTTTCTATCGAAAAATGCCAAATTTGATCATTTTTGGCTTATTTATACTTAGTCCAGTCATAAAGGACCTCTTTGTATACGTTTTGACTTACTTGGATCAAAATTTCAATGATTTGTATAGTCATGACTCACATGTTGAAAAATCGAAAATTTTCAAAAAATGTTTTTTCTATCGAAAAATGTCAAATTTGATCATTTTTGGCTTATTTATACTTAGTCCAGTCATAAAGGACCTCTATGTATACATTTTGACTTACTTGGATCAAAATTTCAATGATTTGTATAGTCATGACTCACATGTTGAAAAATCGAAAATTTTCAAAAAAATGTTTTTTCTATCGAAAAATGTCAAATTTGATCATTTTTGGCTTATTTATACTTAGTCCAGTCATAAAGGACCTCTATGTATACATTTTGACTTACTTGGATCAAAATTTCAATGATTTGTATAGTCATGACTCGCATGTTGAAAAATCGAAAATTTTCAAAAAATGTTTTTTCTATCGAAAAATGTCAAATTTGATCAGTTTTGGCTTATTTATACTTAGTCCAGTCATAAAGGACTTCTATGTATACATTTTGACTTACTTGGATCAAAATTTCAATGATTTGTTAGGTCATGACATTTTACTTGTAAATTCGGAAATTTTCAAAAATTGTTTTTTCTATCGAAAAATGTCAAATTTGATCATTTTTGGCTTATTTCTTCTTATTCCAGTCATAAAGGACCTCTATGTATACATTTTGACTTACTTGGATCAAAATTTCAATGATTTGTATAGTCATGACTCTCATGTTGAAAAATCGAAAATTTTTCAAAAAATGTTTTTTCTATCGAAAAATGTCAAATTTGATCACTTTTGGCTTATTTATACTTAGTCCAGTCATAAAGGACCTCTATGTATACATTTTGACTTACTTGGATCAAAATTTCAATGATTTGTATAGTCATGACTCTCATGTTGAAAAATCGAAAATTTTCAAAAAATGTTTTTTCTATCGAAAAATGTCAAATTTGATCACTTTTGGCTTATTTATACTTAGTCCAGTCATAAAGGACCTCTATGTATACATTTTGACTTACTTGGATCAAAATTTCAATGATTTGTATAGTCATGACTCTCATGTTGAAAAATCGATAATTTTCAAAAAATGTTTTTTCTATCGAAAAATGTCAAATTTGATCAGTTTTGGCTTATTTATACTTAGTCCAGTCATAAAGGACTTCTATGTATACATTTTGACTTACTTGGATCAAAATTTCAATGATTTGTATAGTCATGACTCTCATGTTGAAAAATCGAAAATTTTCAAAAAATGTTTTTTCTATCGAAAAATGCCAAATTTGATCATTTTTGGCTTATTTATACTTAGTCCAGTCATAAAGGACCTCTTTGTATACATTTTGACTTACTTGGATCAAAATTTCAATGATTTGTATAGTCATGACTCTCATGTTGAAAAATCGAAAATTTTCAAAAAATGTTTTTTCTATCGAAAAATGTCAGATTTGATCATTTTTGGCTTATTTATACTTAGTCCAGTCATAAAGGACCTCTATGTATACATTTTGACTTACTTGGATCAAAATTTCAATGATTTGTATAGTCATGACTCTCATGTTGAAAAATCGATAATTTTCAAAAAATGTTTTTTCTATCGAAAAATGCCAAATTTGATCATTTTTGGCTTGTTTATACTTAGTCCAGTCATAAAGGACCTCTATGTATACATTTTGACTTACTTGGATCAAAATTTCAATGATTTGTATAGTCATGACATTTTAGTTGTAAATTCGGAAATTTTCAAAAATTGTTTTTTCTATCGAAAAATGTCAAATTTGATCAGTTTTGGCTTATTTATACTTAGTCCAGTCATAAAGGACTTCTATGTATACATTTTGACTTACTTGGATCAAAATTTCAATGATTTGTATAGTCATGACTCTCATGTTGAAAAATCGAAAATTTTCAAAAAATGTTTTTTCTATCGAAAAATGCCAAATTTGATCATTTTTGGCTTATTTATACTTAGTCCAGTCATAAAGGACCTCTTTGTATACATTTTGACTTACTTGGATCAAAATTTCAATGATTTGTATAGTCATGACTCTCATGTTGAAAAATTGAAAATTTTCAAAAAATGTTTTTTCTATCGAAAAATGTCAAATCTGATCATTTTTGGCTTATTTTTACTTAGTCCAGTCATAAAGGACCTCTATGTATACATTTTGACTTATTTGGATCAAAATTTCAATGATTTGTATAGTCATGACATTTTACTTGTAAATTCGGAAATTTTCAAAAATTGTTTTTTCTATCGAAAAATGCCAAATTTGATCATTTTTGGCTTATTTATACTTAGTCCAGTCATAAAGGACCTCTTTGTATACATTTTGACTTACTTGGATCAAAATTTCAATGATTTGTATAGTCATGACTCTCATGTTGAAAAATCGAAAATTTTCAAAAAATGTTTTTTCTATCGAAAAATGTCAAATTTGATCACTTTTGGCTTATTTATACTTAGTCCAGTCATAAAGGACCTCTACGTATACATTTTGACTTACTTGGATCAAAATTTCAATGATTTGTATAGTCATGACTCGCATGTTGAAAAATCGAAAATTTTCAAAAAATGTTTTTTCTATCGAAAAATGTCAAATTTGATCACTTTTGGCTTATTTATACTTAGTCCAGTCATAAAGGACCTCTATGTATACATTTTGACTTACTTGGATCAAAATTTCAATGATTTGTATAGTCATGACTCGCATGTTGAAAAATCGAAAATTTTCAAAAAATGTTTTTTCTATCGAAAAATGTCAAATTTGATCACTTTTGGCTTATTTATACTTAGTCCAGTCATAAAGGACCTCTATGTATACATTTTGACTTACTTGGATCAAAATTTCAATGATTTGTATAGTCATGACTCTCATGTTTAAAAATCGAAAAATTTCAAAAAATGTTTTTTCTATCGAAAAATGTCAAATTTGATCACTTTTGGCTTATTTATACTTAGTCCAGTCATAAAGGACCTCTATGTATACATTTTGACTTACTTGGATCAAAATTTCAATGATTTGTATAGTCATGACTCGCATGTTGAAAAATCGAAAATTTTCAAAAAATGTTTTTTCTATCGAAAAATGTCAGATTTGATCATTTTTGTCTTATTTATACTTAGTCAAGTCATAATGGACCTCTATGTATACATTTTGACTTACTTGGATCAAAATTTCAATGATTTGTATAGTCATGACTCTCATGTTTAAAAATCGAAAAATTTCAAAAAATGTTTTTTCTATCGAAAAATGTCAAATTTGATCATTTTTGGCTTATTTCTTCTTATTCCAGTCATAAAGGACCTCTATGTATACATTTTGACTTACTTGGATCAAAATTTCAATGATTTGTATAGTCATGACTCTCATGTTGAAAAATCGAAAATTTTCAAAAAATGTTTTTTCTATCGAAAAATGTCAAATTTGATCACTTTTGGCTTATTTATACTTAGTCCAGTCATAAAGGACCTCTATGTATACATTTTGACTTACTTGGATCAAAATTTCAATGATTTGTATAGTCATGACTCTCATGTTGAAAAATCGAAAATTTTCAAAAAATGTTTTTTCTATCGAAAAATGTCAAATTTGATCACTTTTGGCTTATTTATACTTAGTCCAGTCATAAAGGACCTCTGTGTATACATTTTGACTTACTTGGATCAAAATTTCAATGATTTGTATAGTCATGACTCTCATGTTGAAAAATCGATAATTTTCAAAAAATGTTTTTTCTATCGAAAAATGCCAAATTTGATCATTTTTGGCTTGTTTCTTCTTATTCCAGTCATAAAGGACCTCTATGTATACATTTTGACTTACTTGGATCAAAATTTCAATGATTTGTACAGTCATGACCCTCATGTTGAAAAATCGATAATTTTCAAAAAATGTTTTTTCTATCTAAAAATGCCAAATTTGATCATTTTTGGCTTATTAATACTTAGTCCAGTCATAAAGGACTTCTATGTTTACATTTTGACTTACTTGGATCAAAATTTCAATGATTTGTATAGTCATGACTCGCATGTTGAAAAATCGAAAATTTTCAAAAAATGTTTTTTCTATCGAAAAATGTCAAATTTGATCATTTTTGGCTTATTTCTTCTTATTCCAGTCATAAAGGACCTCTATGTATACATTTTGACTTACTTGGATCAAAATTTCAATGATTTGTATAGTCATGACTCTCATGTTGAAAAATCGAAAATTTTCAATAAATGTTTTTTCTATCGAAAAATGCCAAATTTGATCATTTTTGGCTTATTTATACTTAGTCCAGTCATAAAGGACCTCTATGTATACATTTTGACTTACATGGATCAAAATTTCAATGATTTGTATAGTCATGACTCTCATGTAGAAAAATCGAAAATTTTCAAAAAATGTTTTTTCTATCGAAAAATGTCAAATTTGATCAGTTTTGGCTTATTTATAGTTAGTGCAGTCATGAAGGACTTCTATGTTTTCATTTTGACTTACTTGGATCAAAATTTCAATGATTTGTATATTCATGACTCTCATGTAGAAACATCGAAAATTTTCAAAAAATGTTTTTTCTAACGAAAAATGTCAAATTTGATCAGTTTTGGCTTATTTATACTTAGTCCAGTCATAAAGGACTTCAATGTATACATTTTGACTTACTTGGATCAAAATTTCAATGATTTGTATAGTCATGACTGTCATGTTGAAAAATCGAAAATTTTCAAAAAATGTTTTTTCTATCGAAAAATGCCAAATTTGATCATTTTTGGCTTATTTATACTTAGTCCAGTCATAAAGGACCTCTTTGTATACATTTTGACTTACTTGGATCAAAATTTCAATGATTTGTATAGTCATGACTCTCATGTTGAAAAATCGAAAATTTTCAAAAAATGTTTTTTCTATCGAAAAATCTCAAATTTGATCATTTTTGGCTTATTTATACTTAGTCCAGTCATAAAGGACCTCTATGTATACATTTTGACTTACTTGGATCAAAATTTCAATGATTTGTATAGTCATGACATTTTACTTGTAAATTCGGAAATTTTCAAAAATTGTTTTTTCTATCGAAAAATGCCAAATTTGATCATTTTTGGCTTATTTATACTTAGTCCAGTCATAAAGGACCTCTTTGTATACATTTTGACTTACTTGGATCAAAATTTCAATGATTTGTATAGTCATGACTCTCATGTTGAAAAATCGAAAATTTTCAAAAAATGTTTTTTCTATCGAAAAATGTCAAATTTGATCACTTTTGGCTTATTTATACTTAGTCCAGTCATAAAGGACCTCTATGTATACATTTTGACTTACTTGGATCAAAATTTCAATGATTTGTATAGTCATGACTCGCATGTTGAAAAATCGAAAATTTTCAAAAAATGTTTTTTCTATCGAAAAATGTCAAATTTGATCATTTTTGGCTTATTTTTACTTAGGCCAGTCATAAAGGACCTCTATGTATACATTTTGACTTACTTGGATCAAAATTTCAATGATTTGTATAGTCATGACTCTCATGTTTTAAAATCGAAAATTTTCAATAAATGTTTTTTCTATCGAAAAATGCCAAATTTGATCATTTTTGGCTTATTTATACTTAGTCCAGTCATAAAGGACCTCTATGTATACATTTTGACTTACATGGATCAAAATTTCAATGATTTGTATAGTCATGACTCTCATGTTGAAAAATCGAAAATTTTCAAAAAATGTTTTTTCTATCGAAAAATGTCAAATTTGATCATTTTTGGCTTATTTCTTCTTATTCCAGTCATAAAGGACCTCTATGTATACATTTTGACTTTCTTCTATCAAAATTTCAATGATTTGTATAGTCATGACTCTCATGTTGAAAAATCGAAAATTTTCAATAAATGTTTTTTCTATCGAAAAATGCCAAATTTGATCATTTTTGGCTTATTTATACTTAGTCCAGTCATAAAGGACCTCTATGTATACATTTTGACTTACATGGATCAAAATTTCAATGATTTGTATAGTCATGACTCACATGTAGAAAAATCGAAAATTTTCAAAAAATGTTTTTTCTATCGAAAAATGTCAAATTTGATCAGTTTTGGCTTATTTATACTTAGTCCAGTCATTAAGGACTTCTATGTTTACATTTTGACTTACTTGGATCAAAATTTCAATGATTTGTATAGTCATGACTCTCATGTAGAAACATCGAAAATTTTCAAAAAATGTTTTTTCTATCGAAAAATGTCAAATTTGATCAGTTTTGGCTTATTTATACTTAGTCCAGTCATAAAGGACTTCTATGTATACATTTTGACTTACTTGGATCAAAATTTCAATGATTTGTATAGTCATGACTCTCATGTTGAAAAATCGAAAATTTTCAAAAAATGTTTTTTCTATCGAAAAATGTCAAATTTGATCATTTTTGGCTTATTTATACTTAGTCCAGTCATAAAGGACCTCTATGTATACATTTTGACTTACTTGGATCAAAATTTCAATGATTTGTATAGTCATGACTTTCATGTTTAAAAATCGAAAAATTTCAAAAAATGTTTTTTCTATCGAAAAATGTCAAATTTGATCATTTTTGGCTTATTTCTTCTTATTCCAGTCATAAAGGACCTCTATGTATACATTTTGACTTACTTAGATCAAAATTTCAATGATTTGTATAGTCATGACTCTCATGTTGAAAAATCGAAAATTTTCAATAAATGTTTTTTCTATCGAAAAATGCCAAATTTAATCATTTTTGGCTAATTTATACTTAGTCCAGTCATAAAGGAACTCTATGTATACATTTTGACTTACATGGATCAAAATTTCAATGATTTGTATAGTCATGACTCTCATGTAGAAAAATCGAAAATTTTCAAAAAATGTTTTTTTCTATCGAAAAATGTCAAATTTGATCATTTTTGGCTTATTTCTTCTTATTCCAGTCATAAAGGACCTCTATGTATACATTTTGACTTACTTAGATCAAAATTTCAATGATTTGTATAGTCATGACTCTCATGTAGAAAAATCGAAAATTTTCAAAAAATGTTTTTTCTATCGAAAAATGTCAAATTTGATCAGTTTTGGCTTATTTATAGTTAGTCCAGTCATTAAGGACTTCTATGTTTACATTTTGACTTACTTGGATCAAAATTTCAATGATTTGTATAGTCATGACTCTCATGTAGAAACATCGAAAATTTTCAAAAAATGTTTTTTCTATCGAAAAATGTCAAATTTGATCAGTTTTGGCTTATTTATACTTAGTCCAGTCATAAAGGACTTCTATGTATACATTTTGACTTACTTGGATCAAAATTTCAATGATTTGTATAGTCATGACTCTCATGTTGAAAAATCGAAAATTTTCAAAAAATGTTTTTTCTATCGAAAAATGCCAAATTTGATCATTTTTGGCTTATTTATACTTAGTCCAGTCATAAAGGACCTCTTTGTATACGTTTTGACTTACTTGGATCAAAATTTCAATGATTTGTATAGTCATGACTCACATGTTGAAAAATCGAAAATTTTCAAAAAATGTTTTTTCTATCGAAAAATGTCAAATTTGATCATTTTTGGCTTATTTATACTTAGTCCAGTCATAAAGGACCTCTATGTATACATTTTGACTTACTTGGATCAAAATTTCAATGATTTGTTAGGTCATGACATTTTACTTGTAAATTCGGAAATTTTCAAAAATTGTTTTTTCTATCGAAAAATGTCAAATTTGATCATTTTTGGCTTATTTATACTTAGTCCAGTCATAAAGGACCTTTTTGTATACATTTTGACTTACTTGGATCAAAATTTCAATGATTTGTATAGTCATGACTCTCATGTTGAAAAATCGAAAATTTTCAAAAAATGTTTTTTCTATCGAAAAATGTCAAATTTGATCACTTTTGGCTTATTTATACTTAGTCCAGTCATAAAGGACCTCTATGTATACATTTTGACTTACTTGGATCAAAATTTCAATGATTTGTATAGTCATGACTCGCATGTTGAAAAATCGAAAATTTTCAAAAAATGTTTTTTCTATCGAAAAATGTCAGATTTGATCATTTTTGGCTTATTTATACTTAGTCAAGTCATAAAGGACCTCTATGTATACATTTTGACTTACTTGGATCAAAATTTCAATGATTTGTATAGTCATGACCTTCATGTTGAAAAATCGATAATTTTCAAAAAATGTTTTTTCTATCGAAAAATGCCAAATTTGATCATTTTTGGCTTATTTATACTTAGTCCAGTCATAAAGGACTTCTATGTTTACATTTTGACTTACTTGGATCAAAATTTCAATGATTTGTATAGTCATGACATTTTAGTTGTAAAATCGGAAATTTTCAAAAAATGTTTTTTCTTTCGAAAAATGTCAAATTTGATCATTTTTGGCTTATTTATACTTAGTCCAGTCATAACGGACCTATATGCATACATTTTGACTTACTTGGATCAAAATTTCAACGATTTGTATAGTCATGACTCTCATGTTGAAAAATCGAAAATTTTCAAAAAATGTTTTTTCTATCGAAAAATGTCAAATTTGATCACTTTTGGCTTATTTATACTTAGTCCAGTCATAAAGGACCTCTATGTATACATTTAGACTTTCTTGGATCAAAATTTCAATGATTTGTATAGTCATGACTCTCATGTTGAAAAATCGAAAATTTTCAAAAAATGTTTTTTCTATCGAAAAATGTCAAATTTGATCATTTTTGGCTTATTTATACTTAGTCCAGCCATAAAGGACCTCTATGTATACATTTTGACTTACTTGGATCAAAATTTCAATGATTTGTATAGTCATGACTCTCATGTTGAAAAATCGAAAATTTTCAAAAAATGTTTTTTCTATCGAAAAATGTCAAATTTGATCATTTTTGGCTTATTTCTTCTTATTCCAGTCATAAAGGACCTCTATGTATACATTTTGACTTACTTGGATCAAAATTTCAATGATTTGTATAGTCATGACTCTCATGTTGAAAAATCGAAAATTTTCAAAAAATGTTTTTTCTATCGAAAAATGTCAAATTTGATCAGTTTTGGCTTATTTATACTTAGTCCAGTCATAAAGGACTTCTATGTTTACATTTTGACTTACTTGGATCAAAATTTCAATGATTTGTATAGTCATGACTCTCATGTAGAAACATCGAAAATTTTCAAAAAATGTTTTTTCTATCGAAAAATGTCAAATTTGATCAGTTTTGGCTTATTTATACATTGTCCAGTCATAAAGGACTTCTATGTATACATTTTGACTTACTTGGATCAAAATTTCAATGATTTGTATAGTCATGACTCTCATGTTGAAAAATCGAAAATTTTCAAAAAATGTTTTTTCTATCGAAAAATTCCAAATTTGATCATATTTGGCTTATTTATACTTAGTCCAGTCATAAAGGACCTCTTTGTATACATTTTGACTTACTTGGATCAAAATTTCAATGATTTGTATAGTCATGACTCGCATGTTGAAAAATCGAATATTTTCAAAAAATGTTTTTTCTATCGAAAAATGCCAAATTTGATCATTTTTGGCTTATTTATACTTAGTCCAGTCATAAAGGACCTCTATGTATACATTTTGACTTACTTGGATCAAAATTTCAATGATTTGTATAGTCATGACTCTCATGTTGAAAAATCGAAAATTTTCAAAAAATGTTTTTTCTATCGAAAAATGTCAAATTGAATCATTTTTGGCTTATTTTTACTTAGTCCAGTCATAAAGGACCTCTGTGTATACATTTTGACTTACTTGGATCAAAATTTCAATGATTTGTATAGTCATGACTCTCATGTTGAAAAATCGAAAATTTTCAAAAAATGTTTTTTCTATCGAAAAATGTCAAATTTGATCACTTTTGGCTTATTTACACTTAGTCCAGTCATAAAGGACCTCTATGTATACATTTTGACTTACTTGGATCAAAATTTCAATGATTTGTATAGTCATGACTCTCATGTTGAAAAATCGAAAATTTTCAAAAAATGTTTTTTCTATCGAAAAATGTCAAATTTGATCATTTTTGGCTTATTTATACTTAGTCCAGTCATAAAGGACCTCTGTGTATACATTTTGACTTACTTGGATCAAAATTTCAATGATTTGTATAGTCATGACTCTCATGTTGAAAAATCGAATATTTTCAAAAAATGTTTTTTCTATCGAAAAATGCCAAATTTGATCATTTTTGGCTTATTTATACTTAGTCCAGTCATAAAGGACCTCTATGTATACATTTTGACTTACTTGGATCAAAATTTCAATGATTTGGATAGTCATGACTCTCATGTTGAAAAATCGAAAATTTTCAAAAAATGTTTTTTCTATCGAAAAATGTCAAATTGAATCATTTTTGGCTTATTTTTACTTAGTCCAGTCATAAAGGACCTCTGTGTATACATTTTGACTTACTTGGATCAAAATTTCAATGATTTGTATAGTCATGACTCTCATGTTGAAAAATCGAAAATTTTCAATAAATGTTTTTTCTATCGAAAAATGCCAAATTTGATCATTTTTGGCTTATTTATACTTAGTCCAGTCATAAAGGAACTCTATGTATACATTTTGACTTACATGGATCAAAATTTCAATGATTTGTAGAGTCATGACTCTCATGTAGAAAAATCGAAAATTTTCAAAAAATGTTTTTTCTATCGAAAAATGTCAAATTTGATCAGTTTTGGCTTATTCATACTTAGTCCAGTCATAAAGGACTTCTATGTTTACATTTTGACTTACTTGGATCAAAATTTCAATGATTTGTATAGTCATGACTCTCATGTTGAAAAAACGAAAATTTTCAAAAAATGTTTTTTCTATCGAAAAATGCCAAATATGATCATTTTTGGCTTATTTATACTTAGTCCAGTCATAAAGGACCTCTATGTATACATTTTGACTTACTTGGATCAAAATTTCAATGATTTGTATAGTCATGACTCTAATGTTGAAAAATCGAAAATTTTCAAAAAATGTTTTTTCTATCGAAAAATGTCAAATTTGATCATTTTTGGCTTATTTATACTTAGACCAGTCATAAAGGACCTCTATGTATACATTTTGACTTACTTGAATCAAAATTTCAATGATTTGTATAGTCATGACATTTTAGTTGTAAATTCGGAAATTTTCAAAAAATCTTTTTTCTATCGAAAAATGTCAAATTTGATCACTTTAGGCTTATTTACACTTAGTCCAGTCATAAAGGACCTCTATGTATACATTTTGACTTACTTGGATCAAAATTTCAATGATTTGTATAGTCATGACTCTCATGTTGAAAAATCGAAAATATTCAAAAAATGTTTTTTCTATCGAAAAATGTCAAATTTGATCATTTTTGGCTTATTTCTTCTTATTCCAGTCATAAAGGACCTCTATGTATACATTTTGACTTACTTAGATCAAAATTTCAATGATTTGTATAGTCATGACTCTCATGTTGAAAAATCGAAAATTTTCAATAAATGTTTTTTCTATCGAAAAATGCCAAATTTGATCATTTTTGGCTTACTTATACTTAGTCCAGTCATAAAGGAACTCTATGTATACATTTTGACTTACATGGATCAAAATTTCAATGATTTGTATAGTCATGACTCTCATGTAGAAAAATCGAAAATTTTCAAAAAATGTTTTTTCTATCGAAAAATGTCAAATTTGATCAGTTTTGGCTTATTTATACTTAGTCCAGTCATAAAGGACCTCTTTGTATACATTTTGACTTACTTGGATCAAAATTTCAATGATTTGTATAGTCATGACTCTCATGTTGAAAAATCGAAAATTTTCAAAAAATGTTTTTTCTATCGAAAAATGTCAAATTTGATCATTTTTGGCTTATTTATACTTAGTCCAGTCATAAAGGACATCTGTGTATACATTTTGACTTACTTGGATCAAAATTTCAATGATTTGTATAGTCATGACTCTCATGTTGAAAAATCGAATATTTTCAAAAAATGTTTTTTCTATCGAAAAATGCCAAATTTGATCATTTTTGGCTTATTTATACTTAGTCCAGTCATAAAGGACCTCTATGTATACATTTTGACTTACTTGGATCAAAATTTCAATGATTTGTATAGTCATGACTCTCATGTTGAAAAATCGAAAATTTTCAAAAAATGTTTTTTCTATCGAAAAATGTCAAATTGAATCATTTTTGGCTTATTTTTACTTAGTCCAGTCATAAAGGACCTCTGTGTATACATTTTGACTTACTTGGATCAAAATTTCAATGATTTGTATAGTCATGACTCTCATGTTGAAAAATCGAAAATTTTCAAAAAATGTTTTTTCTATCGAAAAATGTCAAATTTGATCACTTTTGGCTTATTTACACTTAGTCCAGTCATAAAGGACCTCTATGTATACATTTTGACTTACTTGGATCAAAATTTCAATGATTTGTATAGTCATGACTCTCATGTTGAAAAATCGAAAATTTTCAAAAAATGTTTTTTCTATCGAAAAATGTCAAATTTGATCATTTTTGGCTTATTTATACTTAGTCCAGTCATAAAGGACCTCTGTGTATACATTTTGACTTACTTGGATCAAAATTTCAATGATTTGTATAGTCATGACTCTCATGTTGAAAAATCGAATATTTTCAAAAAATGTTTTTTCTATCGAAAAATGCCAAATTTGATCATTTTTGGCTTATTTATACTTAGTCCAGTCATAAAGGACCTCTATGTATAAATTTTGACTTACTTGGATCAAAATTTCAATGATTTGTATAGTCATGACTCTCATGTTGAAAAATCGAAAATTTTCAAAAAATGTTTTTTCTATCGAAAAATGTCAAATTGAATCATTTTTGGCTTATTTTTACTTAGTCCAGTCATAAAGGACCTCTGTGTATACATTTTGACTTACTTGGATCAAAATTTCAATGATTTGTATAGTCATGACTCTCATGTTGAAAAATCGAAAATTTTCAATAAATGTTTTTTCTATCGAAAAATGCCAAATTTGATCATTTTTGGCTTATTTATACTTAGTCCAGTCATAAAGGAACTCTATGTATACATTTTGACTTACATGGATCAAAATTTCAATGATTTGTAGAGTCATGACTCTCATGTAGAAAAATCGAAAATTTTCAAAAAATGTTTTTTCTATCGAAAAATGTCAAATTTGATCAGTTTTGGCTTATTCATACTTAGTCCAGTCATAAAGGACTTCTATGTTTACATTTTGACTTACTTGGATCAAAATTTCAATGATTTGTATAGTCATGACTCTCATGTTGAAAAAACGAAAATTTTCAAAAAATGTTTTTTCTATCGAAAAATGCCAAATATGATCATTTTTGGCTTATTTATACTTAGTCCAGTCATAAAGGACCTCTATGTATACATTTTGACTTACTTGGATCAAAATTTCAATGATTTGTATAGTCATGACTCTCATGTTGAAAAATCGAAAATTTTCAAAAAATGTTTTTTCTATCGAAAAATGTCAAATTTGATCATTTTTGGCTTATTTATACTTAGACCAGTCATAAAGGACCTCTATGTATACATTTTGACTTACTTGAATCAAAATTTCAATGATTTGTATAGTCATGACATTTTAGTTGTAAATTCGGAAATTTTCAAAAAATCTTTTTTCTATCGAAAAATGTCAAATTTGATCACTTTAGGCTTATTTACACTTAGTCCAGTCATAAAGGACCTCTATGTATACATTTTGACTTACTTGGATCAAAATTTCAATGATTTGTATAGTCATGACTCTCATGTTGAAAAATCGAAAATATTCAAAAAATGTTTTTTCTATCGAAAAATGTCAAATTTGATCATTTTTGGCTTATTTCTTCTTATTCCAGTCATAAAGGACCTCTATGTATACATTTTGACTTACTTAGATCAAAATTTCAATGATTTGTATAGTCATGACTCTCATGTTGAAAAATCGAAAATTTTCAATAAATGTTTTTTCTATCGAAAAATGCCAAATTTGATAATTTTTCGCTTATTTATACTTAGTCCAGTCATAAAGGAACTCTATGTATACATTTTGACTTACATGGATCAAAATTTCAATGATTTGTATAGTCATGACTCTCATGTAGAAAAATCGAAAATTTTCAAAAAATGTTTTTTCTATCGAAAAATGTCAAATTTGATCAGTTTTGGCTTATTTATACTTAGTCCAGTCATAAAGGACTTCTATGTTTACATTTTGACTTACTTGGATAAAAATTTCAATGATTTGTATAGTCATGACTCTCATGTTGAAAAATCGAAAATTTTCAAAAAATGTTTTTTCTATCGAAAAATGCCAAATATGATCATTTTTGGCTTATTTATACTTAGTCCAGTCATAAAGGACCTCTATGTATACATTTTGACTTACTTGGATCAAAATTTCAATGATTTGTATAGTCATGACTCTCATGTTGAAAAATCGAAAATTTTCAAAAAATGTTTTTTCTATCGAAAAATGTCAAATTGAATCATTTTTGGCTTATTTTTACTTAGTACAGTCATAAAGGACTTCTATGTATACATTTTGACTTACTTGGATCAAAATTTCAATGATTTGTATAGTCATGACATTTTAGTTGTAACTTCGGAAATTTTCAAATATTGTTTTTTCTATCGAAAAATGCCAAATTTGATCATTTTTGGCTTATTTATACTTAGTCCAGTCATAAAGGACCTCTTTGTTTACATTTTGACTTACTTGGATCAAAATTTCAATGATTTGTATAGTCATGACTCTCATGTTGAAAAATCGAAAATTTTCAAAAAATGTTTTTTCTATCGAAAAATGTCAAATTTGATCATTTTTGGCTTATTTATACTTAGTCCAGTCATAAAGGACCTCTGTGTATACATTTTGACTTACTTGGATCAAAATTTCAATGATTTGTATAGTCATGACTCTCATGTTGAAAAATCGAAAATTTTCAAAAAATGTTTTTTCTATCGAAAAATGTCAAATTTGATCATTTTTGGCTTATTTATACTTAGACCAGTCATAAAGGACCTCTATGTATACATTTTGACTTACTTGAATCAAAATTTCAATGATTTGTATAGTCATGACATTTTAGTTGTAAATTCGGAAATTTTCAAAAAATCTTTTTTCTAACGAAAAATGTCAAATTTGATCAGTTTTGGCTTATTTATACTTAGTCCAGTCATAAAGGACCTCTTTGTATACATTTTGACTTACTTGGATCAAAATTTCAATGATTTGTATAGTCATGACTCTCATGTTGAAACCTCGAAAATTTTCAAAAAATGTTTTTTCTATCGAAAAATGTCAAATTTGATCACTTTAGGCTTATTTACACTTAGTCCAGTCATAAAGGACCTCTATGTATACATTTTGACTTACTTGGATCAAAATTTCAATGATTTGTATAGTCATGACTCTCATGTTGAAAAATCGAAAATATTCAAAAATTTTTTTTCTATCGAAAAATGCCAAATTTGATCATTTTTGGCTTAATTATACTTAGTCCAGTCATAAAGGAACTCTATGTATACATTTTGACTTACTTGGATCAAAATTTCAATGATTTGTATAGTCATGACTCTCATGTAGAAAAATCGAAAATTTTCAAAAAATGTTTTTTCTATCGAAAAATGTCAAATTTGATCAGTTTTGGCTTATTTATACTTAGTCCAGTCATAAAGGACTTCTATGTTTACATTTTGACTTACTTGGATCAAAATTTCAATGATTTGTATAGTCATGACTCTCATGTTGAAAAATCGAAAATTTTCAAAAAATGTTTTTTCTATCGAAAAATGCCAAATATGATCATTTTTGGCTTATTTATACTTAGTCCAGTCATAAAGGACCTCTATGTATACATTTTGACTTACTTGGATCAAAATTTCAATGATTTGTATAGTCATGACTCTCATGTTGAAAAATCGAAAATTTTCAAAAAATGTTTTTTCTATCGAAAAATGTCAAATTGAATCATTTTTGGCTTATTTTTACTTAGTCCAGTCATAAAGGACTTCTATGTATACATTTTGACTTACTTGGATCAAAATTTCAATGATTTGTATAGTCATGACATTTTAGTTGTAACTTCGGAAATTTTCAAATATTGTTTTTTCTATCGAAAAATGCCAAATTTGATCATTTTTGGCTTATTTATACTTAGTCCAGTCATTAAGGACCTCTTTGTTTACATTTTGACTTACTTGGATCAAAATTTCAATGATTTGTATAGTCATGACTCTCATGTTGAAAAATCGAAAATTTTCAAAAAATGTTTTTTCTATCGAAAAATGTCAAATTTGATCACTTTTGGCTTATTTATACTTAGTCCAGTCATAAAGGACCTCTATGTATACATTTTGACTTACTTGGATCAAAATTTCAATGATTTGTATAGTCATGACTCTCCTGTTGAAAAATCGAAAATTTTCAAAAAATGTTTTTTCTATCGAAAAATGTCAAATTGAATCATTTTTGGCTTATTTTTACTTAGTCCAGTCATAAAGGACCTCTGTGTATACATTTTGACTTACTTGAATCAAAATTTCAATGATTTGTATAGTCATGACTCTCATGTTGAAAAATCGAAAATTTTCAAAAAATGTTTTTTCTATCGAAAAATGTCAAATTTGATCATTTTTGGCTTATTTATACTTTGTCCAGTCATTAAGGACCTCTATGTATACATTTTGACTTACTTGGATATAAATTTCAATGATTTGTATAGTCATGACATTTTAGTTGTAAATTTGGAAATTTTCAAAAATTGATTTTTCTATCGAAAAATGCCCAATTTGATCATTTTTTGCTTATTTATACTTAGTCCAGTCATAAAGGACCTCTTTGTATACATTTTGACTTACTTGGATCAAAATTTCAATGATTTGTATAGTCATGACTCTCATGTTGAAAAATCGAAAATTTTCAAAAAATGTTTTTTCTATCGAAAAATGTCAAATTTGATCATTTTTGGCTTATTTATACTTAGTCCAGTCATAAAGGACCTCTGTGTATACATTTTGACTTACTTGGATCAAAATTTCAATGATTTGTATAGTCATGACTCTCATGTTGAAAAATCGAAAATTTTCAAAAAATGTTTTTTCTATCGAAAAATGTCAAATTTGATCATTTTTGGCTTATTTATACTTAGACCAGTCATAAAGGACCTCTATGTATACATTTTGACTTACTTGAATCAAAATTTCAATGATTTGTATAGTCATGACATTTTAGTTGTAAATTCGGAAATTTTCAAAAAATCTTTTTTCTAAGGAAAAATGTCAAATTTGATCAGTTTTGGCTTATTTATACTTAGTCCAGTCATAAAGGACCTCTTTGTATACATTTTGACTTACTTGGATCAAAATTTCAATGATTTGTATAGTCATGACTCTCATGTTGAAACCTCGAAAATTTTCAAAAAATGTTTTTTCTATCGAAAAATGTCAAATTTGATCACTTTAGGCTTATTTACACTTAGTCCAGTCATAAAGGACCTCTATGTATACATTTTGACTTACTTGGATCAAAATTTCAATGATTTGTATAGTCATGACTCTCATGTTGAAAAATCGAAAATATTCAAAAAATTTTTTTCTATCGAAAAATGCCAAATTTGATCATTTTTGGCTTAATTATACTTAGTCCAGTCATAAAGGAACTCTATGTATACATTTTGACTTACATGGATCAAAATTTCAATGATTTGTATAGTCATGACTCTCATGTAGAAAAATCGAAAATTTTCAAAAAATGTTTTTTCTATCGAAAAATGTCAAATTTGATCAGTTTTGGCTTATTTATACTTAGTCCAGTCATAAAGGACTTCTATGTTTACATTTTGACTTACTTGGATCAAAATTTCAATGATTTGTATAGTCATGACTCTCATGTTGAAAAATCGAAAATTTTCAAAAAATGATTTTTCTATCGAAAAATGCCAAATATGATCATTTTTGGCTTATTTATACTTAGTCCAGTCATAAAGGACCTCTATGTATACATTTTGACTTACTTGGATCAAAATTTCAATGATTTGTATAGTCATGACTCTCATGTTGAAAAATCGAAAATTTTCAAAAAATGTTTTTTCTATCGAAAAATGTCAAATTGAATCATTTTTGGCTTATTTTTACTTAGTCCAGTCATAAAGGACTTCTATGTATACATTTTGACTTACTTGGATCAAAATTTCAATGATTTGTATAGTCATGACATTTTAGTTGTAACTTCGGAAATTTTCAAATATTGTTTTTTCTATCGAAAAATGCCAAATTTGATCATTTTTGGCTTATTTATACTTAGTCCAGTCATTAAGGACCTCTTTGTTTACATTTTGACTTACTTGGATCAAAATTTCAATGATTTGTATAGTCATGACTCTCATGTTGAAAAATCGAAAATTTTCAAAAAATGTTTTTTCTATCGAAAAATGTCAAATTTGATCACTTTTGGCTTATTTATACTTAGTCCAGTCATAAAGGACCTCTATGTATACATTTTGACTTACTTGGATCAAAATTTCAATGATTTGTATAGTCATGACTCTCCTGTTGAAAAATCGAAAATTTTCAAAAAATGTTTTTTCTATCGAAAAATGTCAAATTGAATCATTTTTGGCTTATTTTTACTTAGTCCAGTCATAAAGGACCTCTGTGTATACATTTTGACTTACTTGAATCAAAATTTCAATGATTTGTATAGTCATGACTCTCATGTTGAAAAATCGAAAATTTTCAAAAAATGTTTTTTCTATCGAAAAATGTCAAATTTGATCATTTTTGGCTTATTTATACTTAGTCCAGTCATTAAGGACCTCTATGTATACATTTTGACTTACTTGGATATAAATTTCAATGATTTGTATAGTCATGACATTTTAGTTGTAAATTTGGAAATTTTCAAAAATTGATTTTTCTATCGAAAAATGCCCAATTTGATCATTTTTTGCTTATTTATACTTATTCCAGTCATAAAGGACCTCTTTGTATACATTTTGACTTACTTGGATCAAAATTTCAATGATTTGTATAGTCATGACTCTCATGTTGAAAAATCGAAAATTTTCAAAAAATGTTTTTTCTATCGAAAAAATGTCAAATTTGATCATTTTTGGCTTATTTCTTCTTATTCCAGTCATAAAGGACCTCCATGAATACATTTTGACTTACTTGGATCAAAATTTCAATGATTTGTATAGTCATGACTCTCATGTTGAAAAATCGAAAATTTTCAAAAAATGTTTTTTCTATCGAAAAATGCCAAATTTGATCATTTTTGGCTTATTTATACTTAGTCCAGTCATAAAGGACCTCTATGTATACATTTTGACTTACTTGGATCAAAATTTCAATGTTTTGTATAGTCATGACTCTCATGTAGAAAAATCGAAAATTTTCAAAAATGTTTTTTCTATCGAAAAATGTCAAATTTGATCAGTTTTGGCTTATTTATACTTAGTCCAGTCATAAAGGACCTCTATGTATACATTTTGACTTACTTGGATCAAAATTTTAATGATTTGTATAGTCATGACTCTCATGTTGAAAAATCGAAAATTTTCAAAAAATGTTTTTTCTATCGAAAAATGTCAAATTTGATCACTTTTGGCTTATTTACACTTAGTCCAGTCATAAAGGACCTCTATGTATACATTTTGACTTACTTGGATCAAAATTTCAATGATTTGTATAGTCATGACTCTCATGTTGAAAAATCGAAAATTTTCAAAAAATGTTTTTTCTATCGAAAAATGTCAAATTTGATCATTTTTGGCTTATTTATACTTAGTCCAGTCATAAAGGACCTCTATGTATACATTTTGACTTACTTGGATCAAAATTTCAATGATTTGTATAGTCATGACTCTCATGTTTAAAAATCGAAAAATTTCAAAAAATGTTTTTTCTATCGAAAAATGTCAAATTTGATCATTTTTGGCTTATTTCTTCTTATTCCAGTCATAAAGGACTTCTATGTTTACATTTTGACTTACTTGGATCAAAATGTCAATGATTTGTATAGTCATGACATTTTAGTTGTAAAATCGGAAATTTTCAAAAAATGTTTTTTCTTTCGAAAAATGTCAAATTTGATCATTTTTGGCTTATTTATACTTAGTCCAGTCATAAAGGACCTCTATGTATACATTTTGACTTACTTGGATCAAAATTTCAACGATTTGTATAGTCATGACTCTCATGTTGAAAAATCGAAAATTTTCAAAAAATGTTTTTTCAATCGAAAAATGTCAAATTTGATCACTTTTGGCTTATTTATACTTAGTCCAGTCATAAAGGACCTCTATGTATACATTTTGACTTTCTTGGATCAAAATTTCAATGATTTGTATAGTCATGACCCTCATGTTGAAAAATCGATAATTTTCAAAAAATTTTTTTCTATCGAAAAATGCCAAATTTGATCATTTTTGGCTTATTTATACTTAGTCCAGTCATAAAGGACTTCTATGTTTACATTTTGACTTACTTGGATCAAAATTTCAATGATTTGTATAGTCATGACATTTTAGTTGTAAAATCGGAAATTTTCAAAAAATGTTTTTTCTTTCGAAAAATGTCAAATTTGATCATTTTTGGCTTATTTATACTTAGTCCAGTCATAAAGGACCTCTATGTATACATTTTGACTTACTTGGATCAAAATTTCAACGATTTGTATAGTCATGACTCTCATGTTGAAAAATCGAAAATTTTCAAAAAATGTTTTTTCTATCGAAAAATGTCAAATTTGATCACTTTTGGCTTATTTATACTTAGTCCAGTCATAAAGGACCTCTATGTATACATTTTGCCTTTCTTGGATCAAAATTTCAATGATTTGTATAGTCATGACTCTCATGTTGAAAAATCGAAAATTTTCAAAAAATGTTTTTTCTATCGAAAAATGTCAAATTTGATCATTTTTGGCTTATTTATACTTAGTCCAGCCATAAAGGACCTCTATGTATACATTTTGACTTACTTGGATCAAAATTTCAATTATTTGTATAGTCATGACTCTCATTTTGAAAAATCGAAAATTTTCAAAAAATGCTTTTACTATCGAAAAATGTCAAATTTGATCATTTTTGGCTTATTTCTTCTTATTCCAGTCATAAAGGACCTCTATGTATACATTTTGACTTACTTGGATCAAAATTTCAATGATTTGTATAGTCATGACTCTCATGTTGAAAAATCGAAAATTTTCAAAAAATGTTTTTTCTATCGAAAAATGTCAAATTGAATCATTTTTGGCTTATTTTTACTTAGTCCAGTCATAAAGGACCTATGTGTATACATTTTGACTTACTTGTATCAAAATTTCAATGATTTGTATAGTCATGACTCTCATGTTGAAAAATCGAAAATTTTCAAAAAATGTTTTTTCTATCGAAAAATGTCAAATTTGATCACTTTTGGCTTATTTACACTTAGTCCAGTCATAAAGGACCTCTATGTATACATTTTGACTTACTTGGATCAAAATTTCAATGATTTGTTTAGTCATGACTCTCATGTTGAAAAATCGAAAATTTTCAAAAAACGTTTTTTTCTATCGAAAAATGTCAAATTTGATCATTTTTTGCTTATTTATACTTAGTCCAGTCATAAAGGACCTCTATGTATACATTTTGACTTACTTGGATCAAAATTTCAATGATTTGTATAGTCATGACTCTCATGTTTAAAAATCGAAAAATTTCAAAAAATGTTTTTTTCTATCGAAAAATGTCAAATTTGATCATTTTTGGCTTATTTATACTTATTCCAGTCATAAAGGACCTCTATGTATACATTTTGACTTACTTAGATCAAAATTTCAATGATTTGTATAGTCATGACTCTCATGTTGAAAAATCGAAAATTTTCAATAAATGTTTTTTCTATCGAAAAATGCCAAATTTGATCATTTTTGGCTTATTTATACTTAGTCCAGTCATAAAGGAACTCTATGTATACATTTTGACTTACATGGATCAAAATTTCAATGATTTGTATAGTCATGACTCTCATGTAGAAAAATCGAAAATTTTCAAAAAATGTTTTTTCTATCGAAAAATGTCAAATTTGATCAGTTTTGGCTTATTTATACTTAGTCCAGTCATAAAGGACTTCTATGTTTACATTTTGACTTACTTGGATGAAAATTTCAATGATTTGTATAGTCATGACTCTCATGTTGAAAAATCGAAAATTTTCAAAAAATGTTTTTTTCTATCGAAAAATGTCAAATTTGATCATTTTTGGCTTATTTATACTTAGACCAGTCATAAAGGACCTCTATGTATACATTTTGACTTACTTGAATCAAAATTTCAATGATTTGTATAGTCATGACATTTTAGTTGTAAATTCGGAAATTTTCAAAAAATGTTTTTTCTATCGAAAAATGTCAAATTTGACCAGTTTTGGCTTATTTATACTTAGTCCAGTCATAAAGGACCTCTTTGTATACATTTTGACTTACTTGGATCAAAATTTCAATGATTTGTATAGTCATGACTCTCATGTTGAAAACTCGAAAATTTTCAAAAAATGTTTTTTCTATCGAAAAATGTCAAATTTGATCACTTTTGGCTTATTTATACTTAGTCCAGTCATAAAGGACCTCTATGTATACATTTTGACTTACTTGGATCAAAATTTCAATGATTTGTATAGTCATGACTCTCATGTTGAAAAATCGAAAATTTTCAAAAAATGTTTTTTCTATCGAAAAATGTCAAATTTGATCATTTTTGGCTTATTTCTTCTTATTCCAGTCATAAAGGACCTCTATGTATACATTTTGACTTACTTGGATCAAAATTTCAATGATTTGTATAGTCATGATTCTCATGTTGAAAAATCGAAAATTTTCAAAAAATGTTTTTTCTATCGAAAAATGTCAAATTTGATCATTTTTGGCTTATTTCTTCTTATTCCAGTCATAAAAGACCTCTACGTATACATTTTGACTTACTTGGATCAAAATTTCAATGATTTGTATAGTCATGACTCTCATGTTGAAAAATCGAAAATTTTCAAAAAATGTTTTTTCTATCGAAAAATACCAAATTTGATCATTTTTTGCTTATTTATACTTATTCCAGTCATAAAGGACTTCTATGTATACATTTTGACTTACTTGGATCAAAATTTCAATGATTTGTATAGTCATGACATTTTAGTTGTAACTTCGGAAATTTTCAAATATTGTTTTTTCTATCGAAAAATGCCAAATTTGATCATTTTTGGCTTATTTATACTTAGTCCAGTCATAAAGGACCTCTTTGTTTACATTTTGACTTACTTGGATCAAAATTTCAATGATTTGTATAGTCATGACTCTCATGTTGAAAAATCGAAAATTTTCAAAAAATGTTTTTTCTATCGAAAAATGTCAAATTTGATCATTTTTGGCTTATTTATACTTAGACCAGTCATAAATGACCTCTTTTTATACATTTTGACTTACTTGAATCAAAATTTCAATGATTTGTATAGTCATGACATTTTAGTTGTAACTTCGGAAATTTTCAAATATTGTTTTTTCTATCGAAAAATGCCAAATTTGATCATTTTTGGCTTATTTGTACTTAGTCCAGTCATAAAGGACCTCTTTGTTTACATTTTGACTTACTTGGATCAAAATTTCAATGATTTGTATAGTCATGACTCTCATGTTGAAAAATCGAAAATTTTCAAAAAATGTTTTTTTTATCGAAAAATGTCAAATTTGATCATTTTTGGCTTATTTCTTCTTATTCCAGTCATAAAGGACCTCTATGTATACATTTTGACTTACTTGGATCAAAATTTCAATGATTTGTATAGTCATGACTCTCATGTTGAAAAATCGAAAATTTTCAAAAAATGTTTTTTCTATCGAAAAATGTCAAATTTGATCATTTTTGGCTTATTTCTTCTTATTCCAGTCATAAAAGACCTCTATGTATACATTTTGACTTACTTGGATCAAAATTTCAATGATTTGTATAGTCATGACTCTCATGTTGAAAAATCGAAAATTTTCAAAAAATGTTTTTTCTATCGAAAAATACCAAATTTGATCATTTTTTGCTTATTTATACTTAGTCCAGTCATAAAGGACTTCTATGTATACATTTTGACTTACTTGGATCAAAATTTCAATGATTTGTATAGTCATGACATTTTAGTTGTAACTTCGGAAATTTTCAAATATTGTTTTTTCTATCGAAAAATGCCAAATTTGATCATTTTTGGCTTATTTATACTTAGTCCAGTCATAAAGGACCTCTTTGTTTACATTTTGACTTACTTGGATCAAAATTTCAATGATTTGTATAGTCATGACTCTCATGTTGAAAAATCGAAAATTTTCAAAAAATGTTTTTTCTATCGAAAAATGTCAAATTTGATCACTTTTGGCTTATTTATACTTAGTCCAGTCATAAAGGACCTCTATGTATACATTTTGACTTACTTGGATCAAAATTTCAATGATTTGTATAGTCATGACTCTCATGTTGAAAAATCGAAAATTTTCAAAAAATGTTTTTTCTATCGAAAAATGTCAAATTGAATCATTTTTGGCTTATTTATACTTAGTCCAGTGATAAAGGACCTCTGTGTATACATTTTGACTTACTTGGATCAAAATTTCAATGATTTGTATAGTCATGACTCTCATGTTGAAAAATCGAAAATTTTCAAAAAATGTTTTTTCTATCGAAAAATGTCAAATTTGATCATTTTTGGCTTATTTATACTTAGTCCAGTCATTAAGGACCTCTATGTATACATTTTGACTTACTTGGATATAAATTTCAATGATTTGTATAGTCATGACATTTTAGTTGTAAATTCGGAAATTTTCAAAAATTGTTTTTTTCTATCGAAAAATGCCCAATTTGATCATTTTTTGCTTATTTATACTTAGTCCAGTCATAAAGGACCTCTTTGTATACATTTTGACTTACTTGGATCAAAATTTCAATGATTTGTATAGTCATGACTCTCATGTTGAAAAATCGAAAATTTTCAAAAAATGTTTTTTCTATCGAAAAATGCCCAATTTGATCATTTTTGGCTTATTTATACTTAGTCCAGTCATAAAGGACCTCTTTGTATACATTTTGACATACTTGGACCAAAATTTCAATGATTTGTATAGTCATGACTCTCATGTTGAAAAATCGAAAATTTTCAAAAAATGTTTTTTTCTATCGAAAAATGTCAAATTTGATCATTTTTGGCTTATTTCTTCTTATTCCAGTCATATAGGAACTCTATGTATACATTTTGACTTACTTGGATCAAAATTTCAATGATTTGTATAGTCATGACTCTCATGTTGAAAAATCGAAAATTTTCAAAAAATGTTTTTTCTATCGAAAAATGTCAAATTTGATCATTTTTGGCTTATTTCTTCTTATTCCAGTCATAAAGGACCTCTATGTATACATTTTGACTTACTTGGATCAAAATTTCAATGATTTGTATAGTCATGACTCTCATGTTGAAAAATCGAAAATTTTCAAAAAATGTTTTTTCTATCGAAAAATACCAAATTTGATCATTTTTTGCTTATTTATACTTAGTCCAGTCATAAAGGACTTCTATGTATACATTTTGACTTACTTGGATCAAAATTTCAATGATTTGTATAGTCATGACATTTTAGTTGTAACTTCGGAAATTTTCAAATATTGTTTTTCTATCGAAAAATGCCAAATTTGATCATTTTTGGCTTATTTATACTTAGTCCAGTCATAAAGGACCTCTTTGTTTACATTTTGACTTACTTGGATCAAAATTTCAATGATTTGTATAGTCATGACTCTCATGTTGAAAAATCGAAAATTTTCAAAAAATGTTTTTTCTATCGAAAAATGTCAAATTTGATCACTTTTGGCTTATTTATACTTAGTCCAGTCATAAAGGACCTCTATGTATACATTTTGACTTACTTGGATCAAAATTTCAATGATTTGTATAGTCATGACTCTCATGTTGAAAAATCGAAAATTTTCAAAAAATGTTTTTTCTATCGAAAAATGTCAAATTGAATCATTTTTGGCTTATTTATACTTAGTCCAGTCATAATGGACCTCTGTGTATACATTTTGACTTACTTGGATCAAAATTTCAATGATTTGTATAGTCATGACTCTCATGTTGAAAAATCGAAAATTTTCAAAAAATGTTTTTTTCTATCGAAAAATGTCAAATTTGATCATTTTTGGCTTATTTATACTTAGTCCAGTCATTAAGGACCTCTATGTATACATTTTGACTTACTTGGATATAAATTTTAATGATTTGTATAGTCATGGCATTTTAGTTGTAAATTCGGAAATTTTCAAAAATTGTTTTTTCTATCGAAAAATGCCCAATTTGATAATTTTTTGCTTATTTATACTAAGTCCAGTCATAAAGGACCTCTTTGTATACATTTTGACTTACTTGGATCAAAATTTCAATGGTTTGTATAGTCATGACTCTGATGTTGAAAAATCGAAAATTTTCAAAAAATGTTTTTTCTATCGAAAAATGCCCAATTTGATCATTTTTGGCTTATTTATACTTAGTCCAGTCATTAAGGACCTCTTTGTATACATTTTGACATACTTGGATCAAAATTTCAATGATTTGTATAGTCATGACTCTCATGTTGAAAAATCGAAAATTTTCAAAAAATGTTTTTTCTATCGAAAAATGTCAAATTTGATCATTTTTGGCTTATTTCTTCTTATTCCAGTCATATAGGAACTCTATGTATACATTTTGACTTACTTGGATCAAAATTTCAATGATTTGTATAGTCATGACTCTCATGTTGAAAAATCGAAAATTTTCAAAAAATGTTTTTTCTATCGAAAAATGTCAAATTTGATCATTTTTGGCTTATTTCTTCTTATTCCAGTCATATAGGACCTCTATGTATACATTTTGACTTACTTGGATCAAAATTTCAATGATTTGTATAGTCATGACATTTTAGTTGTAACTTCGGAAATTTTCAAATATTGTTTTTTCTATCGAAAAATGCCAAATTTGATCATTTTTGGCTTATTTATACTTAGTCCAGTCATAATGGACCTCTTTGTTTACATTTTGACTTACTTGGATCAAAATTTCAATGATTTGTATAGTCATGACTCTCATGTTGAAAAATCGAAAATTTTCAAAAAATGTTTTTTCTATCGAAAAATGTCAAATTTGATCACTTTTGGCTTATTTATACTTAGTCCAGTCATAAAGGACCTCTATGTATACATTTTGACTTACTTGGATCAAAATTTCAATGATTTGTATAGTCATGACTCTCATGTTGAAAAATCGAAAATTTTCAAAAAATGTTTTTTCTATCGAAAAATGTCAAATTGAATCATTTTTGGCTTATTTATACTTAGTCCAGTCATAAAGGACCTCTGTGTATACATTTGGACTTACTTGGATCAAAATTTCAATGATTTGTATAGTCATGACTCTCATGTTGAAAAATCGAAAATTTTCAAAAAATGTTTTTTCTATCGAAAAATGTCAAATTTGATCATTTTTGGCTTATTTATACTTAGTCCAGTCATTAAGGACCTCTATGTATACATTTTGACTTACTTGGATATAAATTTCAATGATTTGTATAGTCATGACATTTTAGTTGTAAATTCGGAAATTTTCAAAAATTGTTTTTTCTATCGAAAAATGCCCAATTTGATCATTTTTTGCTTATTTATACTTAGTCCAGTCATAAAGGACCTCTTTGTATACATTTTGACTTACTTGGATCAAAATTTCAATGATTTGTATAGTCATGACTCTCATGTTGAAAAATCGAAAATTTTCAAAAAATGTTTTTTCTATCGAAAAATGCCCAATTTGATCATTTTTGGCTTATTTATACTTAGTCCAGTCATAAAGGACCTCTTTGTATACATTTTGACATACTTGGATCAAAATTTCAATGATTTGTATAGTCATGACTCTCATGTTGAAAAATCGAAAATTTTCAAAAAATGTTTTTTCTATCGAAAAATGTCAAATTTGATCATTTTTGGCTTATTTCTTCTTATTCCAGTCATATAGGAACTCTATGTATACATTTTGACTTACTTGGATCAAAATTTCAATGATTTGTATAGTCATGACTCTCATGTTGAAAAATCGAAAATTTTCAAAAAATGTTTTTTCTATCGAAAAATGTCAAATTTGATCATTTTTGGCTTATTTCTTCTTATTCCAGTCATAAAGGACCTCTATGTATACATTTTGACTTACTTGGATCAAAATTTCAATGATTTGTATAGTCATGACTCTCATGTTGAAAAATCGAAAATTTTCAAAAAATGTTTTTTCTATCGAAAAATGTCAAATTTGATCATTTTTGGCTTATTTATACTTAGTCCAGTCATTAAGGACCTCTATGTATACATTTTGACTTACTTGGATATAAATTTCAATGATTTGTATAGTCATGACATTTTAGTTGTAAATTCGGAAATTTTCAAAAATTGTTTTTTCTATCGAAAAATGCCCAATTTGATCATTTTTTGCTTATTTATACTAAGTCCAGTCATAAAGGACCTCTTTGTATACATTTTGACTTACTTGGATCAAAATTTCAATGATTTGTATAGTCATGACTCTGATGTTGAAAAATCGAAAATTTTCAAAAAATGTTTTTTCTATCGAAAAATGCCCAATTTGATCATTTTTGGCTTATTTATACTTAGTCCAGTCATAAAGGACCTCTTTGTATACATTTTGACATACTTGGATCAAAATTTCAATGATTTGTATAGTCATGACTCTCATGTTGAAAAATCGAAAATTTTCAAAAAATGTTTTTTCTATCGAAAAATGTCAAATTTGATCATTTTTGGCTTATTTCTTCTTATTCCAGTCATATAGGAACTCTATGTATACATTTTGACTTACTTGGATCAAAATTTCAATGATTTGTATAGTCATGACTCTCATGTTGAAAAATCGAAAATTTTCAAAAAATGTTTCTTCTATCGAAAAATGTCAAATTTGATCATTTTTGGCTTATTTCTTCTTATTCCAGTCATAAAGGACCTCTATGTATACATTTTGACTTACTTGGATCAAAATTTCAATGATTTGTATAGTCATGACATTTTAGTTGTAACTTCGGAAATTTTCAAAAATTGTTTTTTCTATCGAAAAATGCCAAATTTGATCATTTTTGGCTTATTTATACTTAGTCCAGTCATAATGGACCTCTTTGTTTACATTTTGACTTACTTGGATCAAAATTTCAATGATTTGTATAGTCATGACTCTCATGTTGAAAAATCGAAAATTTTCAAAAAATGTTTTTTCTATCGAAAAATGCCCAATTTGATCATTTTTGGCTTATTTATACTTAGTCCAGTCATAAAGGACCTCTTTGTATACATTTTGACATACTTGGATCAAAATTTCAATGATTTGTATAGTCATGACTCTCATGTAGAAAAATCGAAAATTTTCAAAAATGTTTTTTCTATCGAAAAATGTCAAATTTGATCAGTTTTGGCTTATTTATACTTAGTCCAGTCATAAAGGACCTCTATGTATACATTTTGACTTACTTGGATCAAAATTTCAATGATTTGTATAGTCATGACTCTCATGTAGAAAAATCGAAAATTTTCAAAAATGTTTTTTCTATCGAAAAATGTCAAATTTGATCAGTTTTGGCTTATTTATACTTAGTCCAGTCATAAAGGACCTCTATGTATACATTTTGACTTACTTGGATCAAAATTTTAATGATTTGTATAGTCATGAATCTCATGTTGAAAAATCGAAAATTTTCAAAAAATTTTTTTCTATCGAAAAATGTCAAATTTGATCATTTTTGGCTTATTTTTACTTAGTCCAGTCATAAAGGACCTCTATGTATACATTTTGACTTACTTGGATCAAAATTTCAATGATTTGTATTGTCATGACATTTTAGTTGTAAATTCGGAAATTTTCAAAAATTGTTTTTTCTATCGAAAAATGCCAAATTTGATCATTTTTGGCTCATTTATACTTAGTCCAGTCATAAAGGACCTCTTTGTATACATTTTGACTTACTTGGATCAAAATTTTAATGATTTGTATAGTCATGACTCTCATGTTGAAAAATCGAAAATTTTCAAAAAATGTTTTTTCTATCGAAAAATGTCAAATTTGATCACTTTTGGCTTATTTATACTTAGTCCAGTCATAAAGGACCTCTATGTATACATTTTGACTTACTTGGATCAAAATTTCTATGATTTGTATAGTCATGACTCTCATGTTGAAAAATCGAAAATTTTCAAAAAATGTTTTTTCTATCGAAAAATGTCAAATTGAATCATTTTTGGCTTATTTATACTTAGTCCAGTCATAGAGGACCTCTGTGTATACATTTTGACTCACTTAGATCAAAATTTCAATGATTTGTATAGTCATGACTCTCATGTTGAAAAATCGAAAATTTTCAAAAAATGTTTTTTCTATCGAAAAATGTCAAATTGAATCATTTTTGGCTTATTTCTTCTTATTCCAGTCATAAAGGACCTCTATGTATACATTTTGACTTACTTGGATCAAAATTTCAATGATTTGTATAGTCATGACATTTTAGTTGTAACTTCGGAAATTTTCAAAAATTGTTTTTTCTATCGAAAAATGCCAAATTTGATCATTTTTGGCTTATTTATACTTAGTCCAGTCATAATGGACCTCTTTGTTTACATTTTGACTTACTTGGATCAAAATTTCAATGATTTGTATAGTCATGACTCTCATGTTGAAAAATCGAAAATTTTCAAAAAATGTTTTTTCTATCGAAAAATGCCCAATTTGATCATTTTTGGCTTATTTATACTTAGTCCAGTCATAAAGGACCTCTTTGTATACATTTTGACATACTTGGATCAAAATTTCAATGATTTGTATAGTCATGACTCTCATGTAGAAAAATCGAAAATTTTCAAAAATGTTTTTTCTATCGAAAAATGTCAAATTTGATCAGTTTTAGCTTATTTATACTTAGTCCAGTCATAAAGGACCTCTATGTATACATTTTGACTTACTTGGATCAAAATTTCAATGATTTGTATAGTCATGACTCTCATGTAGAAAAATCGAAAATTTTCAAAAATGTTTTTTCTATCGAAAAATGTCAAATTTGATCAGTTTTGGCTTATTTATACTTAGTCCAGTCATAAAGGACCTCTATGTATACATTTTGACTTACTTGGATCAAAATTTTAATGATTTGTATAGTCATGAATCTCATGTTGAAAAATCGAAAATTTTCAAAAAATTTTTTTCTATCGAAAAATGTCAAATTTGATCATTTTTGGCTTATTTTTACTTAGTCCAGTCATAAAGGACCTCTATGTATACATTTTGACTTACTTGGATCAAAATTTCAATGATTTGTATTGTCATGACATTTTAGTTGTAAATTCGGAAATTTTCAAAAATTGTTTTTTCTATCGAAAAATGCCAAATTTGATCATTTTTGGCTCATTTATACTTAGTCCAGTCATAAAGGACCTCTTTGTATACATTTTGACTTACTTGGATCAAAATTTTAATGATTTGTATAGTCATGACTCTCATGTTGAAAAATCGAAAATTTTCAAAAAATGTTTTTTCTATCGAAAAATGTCAAATTTGATCACTTTTGGCTTATTTATACTTAGTCCAGTCATAAAGGACCTCTATGTATACATTTTGACTTACTTGGATCAAAATTTCTATGATTTGTATAGTCATGACTCTCATGTTGAAAAATCGAAAATTTTCAAAAAATGTTTTTTCTATCGAAAAATGTCAAATTGAATCATTTTTGGCTTATTTATACTTAGTCCAGTCATAGAGGACCTCTGTGTATACATTTTGACTTACTTGGATCAAAATTTCAATGATTTGTATAGTCATGACTCTCATGTTGAAAAATCGAAAATTTTCAAAAAATGTTTTTTCTATCGAAAAATGTCAAATTGAATCATTTTTGGCTTATTTATACTTAGTCCAGTCATAAAGGACCTCTATGTATACATTTTGACTTACTTGGATCAAAATTTCAATGATTTGTATAGTCATGACTCTCATGTTGAAAAATCGAAAATTTTCAAAAAATGTTTTTTCTATCGAAAAATGTCAAATTTGATCAGTTTTAGCTTATTTATACTTAGTCCAGTCATAAAGGACCTCTATGTATACATTTTGACTTACTGGGATCAAAATTTCAATGATTTGTATAGTCATGACTCTCATGTAGAAAAATCGAAAATTTTCAAAAATGTTTTTTCTATCGAAAAATGTCAAATTTGATCAGTTTTAGCTTATTTATACTTAGTCCAGTCATAAAGGACCTCTATGTATACATTTTGACTTACTTGGATCAAAATTTTAATGATTTGTATAGTCATGAATCTCATGTTGAAAAATCGAAAATTTTCAAAAAATTTTTTTCTATCGAAAAATGTCAAATTTGATCATTTTTGGCTTATTTTTACTTAGTCCAGTCATAAAGGACCTCTATGTATACATTTTGACTTACTTGGATCAAAATTTCAATGATTTGTATAGTCATGACATTTTAGTTGTAAATTCGGAAATTTTCAAAAATTGTTTTTTCTATCGAAAAATGCCCAATTTGATCATTTTTTGCTTATTTATACTTAGTCCAGTCATAAAGGACCTCTTTGTATACATTTTGACTTACTTGGATCAAAATTTTAATGATTTGTATAGTCATGACTCTCATGTTGAAAAATCGAAAATTTTCAAAAAATGTTTTTTCTATAGAAAAATGTCAAATTTGATCACTTTTGGCTTATTTATACTTAGTCCAGTCATAAAGGACCTCTATGTATACATTTTGACTTACTTGGATCAAAATTTCTATGATTTGTATAGTCATGACTCTCATGTTGAAAAATCGAAAATTTTCAAAAAATGTTTTTTCTATCGAAAAATGTCAAATTGAATCATTTTTGGCTTATTTATACTTAGTCCAGTCATAGAGGACCTCTGTGTATACATTTTGACTTACTTGGATCAAAATTTCAATGATTTGTATAGTCATGACTCTCATGTTGAAAAATCGAAAATTTTCAAAAAATGTTTTTTCTATCGAAAAATGTCAAATTTGATCATTTTTGGCTTAATTCTTCTTATTCCAGTCATAAAGGACCTCTTTGTATACATTTTGACTTACTTGGATCAAAATTTCAATGATTTGTATAGTCATGACTCTCATGTTGAAAAATCGAAAATTTTCAAAATATGTTTTTTCTATCGAAAAATGCCCAATTTGATCATTTTTGGCTTATTTATACTTAGTCCAGTCATAAAGGACCTCTTTGTATACATTTTGACATACTTGGATCAAAATTTCAATGATTTGTATAGTCATGACTCTCATGTTGAAAAATCGAAAATTTTCAAAAAATGTTTTTTCTATCGAAAAATATCAAATTTGATCATTTTTGGCTTATTTCTTCTTATTCCAGTCATATAGGAACTCTATGTATACATTTTGACTTACTTGGATCAAAATTTCAATGATTTGTATAGTCATGACTCTCATGTTGAAAAATCGAAAATTTTCAAAAAATGTTTTTTTCTATCCAAAAATGTCAAATTTGATCATTTTTGGCTTATTTCTTCTTATTCCAGTCATAAAGGACCTCTATGTATACATTTTGACTTACTTGGAACAAAATTTCAATGATTTGTATAGTCATGACTCTCATGTTGAAAAATCGAAAATTTTCAAAAAATGTTTTTTCTATCGAAAAATACCAAATTTGATCATTTTTTGCTTATTTATACTTAGTCCAGTCATAAAGGACTTCTATGTATACATTTTGACTTACTTGGATCAAAATTTCAATGATTTGTATAGTCATGACATTTTAGTTGTAACTTCGGAAATTTTCAAATATTGTTTTTTCTATCGAAAAATGCCAAATTTGATCATTTTTGGCTTATTTATACTTAGTCCAGTCATAAAGGACCTCTTTGTTTACATTTTGACTTACTTGGATCAAAATTTCAATGATTTGTATAGCCATGACTCTCATGTTGAAAAATCGAAAATTTTCAAAAAATGTTTTTTCTATCGAAAAATGTCAAATTTGATCACTTTTGGCTTATTTATACTTAGTCCAGTCATAAAGGACCTCTGTGTATACATTTTGACTTACTTGGATCAAAATTTCAATGGTTTGTATAGTCATGACTCTCATGTTGAAAAATCGAAAATTTTCAAAAAATGTTTTTTCTATCGAAAAATGTCAAATTTGATCATTTTTGGCTTATTTATACTTAGTCCAGTCATTAAGGACCTCTATGTATACATTTTGACTTACTTGGATATAGATTTCAATGATTTGTATAGTCATGACATTTTAGTTGTAAATTCGGAAATTTTCAAAAATTGTTTTTTCTATCGAAAAATGCCCAATTTGATCATTTTTTGCTTATTTATACTTAGTCCAGTCATAAAGGACCTCTTTGTATACATTTTGACTTACTTGGATCAAAATTTCAATGATTTGTATAGTCATGACTCTCATGTTGAAAAGTCGAAAATTTTCAAAAAATGTTTTTTCTATCGAAAAATGCCCAATTTGATCATTTCTGGCTTATTTATACTTAGTCCAGTCATAAAGGACCTCTTTGTATACATTTTGACATACTTGGATCAAAATTTCAATGATTTGTATAGTCATGACTCTCATGTTGAAAAATCGAAAATTTTCAAAAAATGTTTTTTTCTATCGAAAAATGTCAAATTTGATCATTTTTGGCTTATTTCTTCTTATTCCAGTCATATAGGAACTCTATGTATACATTTTGACTTACTTGGATCAAAATTTCAATGATTTGTATAGTCATGACTCTCATGTTGAAAAATCGAAAATTTTCAAAAAATGTTTTTTCTATCGAAAAATGCCAAATTTGATCATTTTTGGCTTATTTATACTTAGTCCAGTCATAAAGGACCTCTATGTATACATTTTGACTTACTTGGATCAAAATTTCAATGATTTGTATAGTCATGACTCTCATGTAGAAAAATCGAAAATTTTCAAAAATGTTTTTTCTATCGAAAAATGTCAAATTTGATCAATTTTGGCTTATTTATACTTAGTCCAGTCATAAAGGACCTCTATGTATACATTTTGACTTACTTGGATCAAAATTTTAATGATTTGTATAGTCATGAATCTCATGTTGAAAAATCGAAAATTTTCAAAAAATTTTTTTTCTATCGAAAAATGTCAAATTTGATCATTTTTGGCTTATTTTTACTTAGTCCAGTCATTAAGGACCTCTATGTATACATTTTGACTTACTTGGATCAAAATTTCAATGATTTGTATTAGCATGACAGTTTAGTTGTAAATTCGGAAATTTTCAAAAATTGTTTTTTCTATCGAAAAATGCCAAATTTGATCATTTTTGGCTCATTTATACTTAGTCCAGTCATAAAGGACCTCTTTGTATACATTTTGACTTACTTGGATCAAAATTTTAATGATTTGTATAGTCATGACTCTCATGTTGAAAAATCGAAAATTTTCAAAAAATGTTTTTTTCTATCGAAAAATGTCAAATTTGATCACTTTTGGCTTATTTATACTTAGTCCAGTCATAAAGGACCTCTATGTATACATTTTGACTTACTTGGATCAAAATTTCTATGATTTGTATAGTCATGACTCTCATGTTGAAAAATCGAAAATTTTCAAAAAATGTTTTTTTCTATCGAAAAATGTCAAATTGAATCATTTTTGGCTTATTTATACTTAGTCCAGTCATAAAGGACCTCTGTGTATACATTTTGACTTACTTGGATCAAAATTTCAATGATTTGTATAGTCATGACTCTCATGTTGAAAAATCGAAAATTTTCAAAAAATGTTTTTTTCTATCGAAAAATGTCAAATTTGATCATTTTTGGCTCATTTTTACTTAGTCCAGTCATAAAGGACCTCTATGTATACATTTTGACTTACTTGGGTCAAAATTTCAATGATTTGTATTGTCATGACATTTTAGTTGTAAATTCGGAAATTTTCAAAAATTGTTTTTTCTATCGAAAAATGCCAAATTTGATCATTTTTGGCTCATTTATACTTAGTCCAGTCATAAAGGACCTCTTTGTATACATTTTGACTTACTTGGATCAAAATTTTAATGATTTGTATAGTCATGACTCTCATGTTGAAAAATCGAAAATTTTCAAAAAATGTTTTTTCTATCGAAAAATGTCATTTTGATCACTTTTGGCTTATTTATACCTAGTCCAGTCATAAAGGACCTCTATGTATACATTTTGACTTACTTGGATCAAAATTTTTATGATTTGTATAGTCATGACTCTCATGTTGAAAAATCGAAAATTTTCAAAAAATGTTTTTTCTATCGAAAAATGTCAAATTGAATCATTTTTGGCTCATTTATACTTAGTCCAGTCATAAAGGACCTGTATGTATACATTTTGACTTACTTGGATCAAAATTTCAATGATTTGTATAGTCATGACATTTTAGTTGTAAATTCGGAAATTTTCAAAAATTGTTTTTTCTATCGAAAAATGCCAAATTTGATCATTTTTGGCTCATTTATACTTAGTCCAGTCATAAAGGACCTCTATGTATACATTTTGACTTACTGAGATCAAAATTTCAATGATTTGTATAGTCATGACTCTCATGTAGAAAAATCGAAAATTTTCAAAAAATGTTTTTTCTATCGAAAAATGTCAAATTTGATCAGTTTTGGCTTATTTATACTTAGTCCAGTCATAAAGGACCTCTATGTATACATTTTAACTTACTTGGATCAAAATTTCAATGATTTGTATAGTCATGACTCTCATGTTGAAAAATCGAAAATTTTCAAAAAATGTTTCTATCGAAAAATGCCAAATTTGATCATTTTTGGCTTATTTATACTTAGTCCAGTCATAAAGGACCTCTATGTATACATTTTAACTTACTTGGATCAAAATTTCAATGATTTGTATAGTCATGACTCTCATGTTGAATAATCGAAAATTTTCAAAAAATGTTTTTTCTATCGAAAAATGTCAAATTTGATCATTTTTGGCTTATTTATACTTAGTCCAGTCATAAAGGACCTCTTTGTATACATTTTGACTTACTTGGATCAAAATTTCAATGATTTGTATAGTCATGACATTTTAGTTGTAAATTCGGAAATTTTCAAAAATTGTTTTTTCTATCGAAAAATGCCAAATTTGATCATTTTTGGCTTATTTATACTTAGTCCAGTCATAAAGGACCTCTATGTAAACATTTTGACTAACTTGGATCAAAATTTCAATGATTTGTATAGCCATAACTCTCATGTTAAAAATCGAAAATTTTTAAAAAATTTTTTTCTATCGAAAAATGTCAAATTTGATCATTTTCGGCTCATTTCTACTTATGCCAATCATAAAGGACCTCTATGTACACATTTTGACATACTTGGATCAAAATTTCGATGATTTGTATAGTCATGACTCTCATGTTGAAAAATCGAAAATTTTCAAAAAATGTTTTTTCTATAGAAAAATGTCACTTTTGATCATTTTTGGCTTAGTTATTCTTAGTACAGTCATAAAGGACCTCTATGTATACATTTTGACTTACTTGGATCAAAATTTCAATGATTTGTATAGTCATGACTCTCATGTTGAAAAATCGAAAATTTTCAAAAAATTCTTTTTCTCTCCAAAATGTCAAATTTAATCATTTTTGGCTTATTTCTACTTAGTCCAGTCATAAAAGACCTCTATGTATACATTTTGACTTACTTGGATCAAAACTTAAGATTTGTATAGTCATGACTCTCATGTTGAAAAATCGAAAATTTTCAAAAAATGTTTTTTCTATCGAAAAATGTCAATTTGAATCATTTTTGGCTTATTTATACTTAGTCCAGTCATAAAGGACCTCTGTGTATACATTTTGACTTACTTGGATCAAAATTTCAATGATTTGTATAGTCATGACTCTCATGTTGAAAAATCGAAAATTTTCAAAAAATGTTTTTTCTATCGAAAAATGTCAAATTTGATCATTTTTGGCTTATTTCTACTTAGTTTAGTCATAAAGGACCTCTATGTATACATTTTGACTTATTCGGATCAAAATTTCAATGATTTGTATAGTCATGACTCTCATGTTGAAAAATCGGAAATTTTCAAAAAATGTTTTTTCTATCGAAAAATGTCAAATTTGATCATTTTTGGCTTATTTATACTTAGTCCAGTCATAAAGTACCTCTATGTATACATTTTGACTTACTTGGATCAATATTTGAATGATTTGTATAGTCATGACTCTCATGTTGAAAAATCGAAAATTTTCAAAAAATGTTTTTTCTATCGAAAAATGTCAAATTTGATCATTTTTGGCTTATTTCTACTTAGTCCAGTTATAAAGGACCTCTATGCATACATTTTGACTTACTTGGATCAAAATTTCAATGATTTGCTTAGTCATGACTCTCTTGTTGAAAAATCGAAAATTTTCAAAAAATGTTTTTTCTATCGAAAAATGTCAAATTTGATCATTTTTGGCTTATTTATACTTAGTCCAGTCATAAAGGGCCTCTATGTATACATTTTGACTTACTTGGATCAAAATTACAATGATTTGTATAGTCATGACATTCTAGTTGAAAAATCGAAAATTTTCAAAAAATGTTTTTTCTATCGAAAAATGTCAAATTTGATCATTTTTGGCTTATTGATACTTAGTCCAGTCATAAAGGACCTCTATGTATACATTTTGACTTACTTGGATCAAAATTTCAATGAATTGTATAGTCATGACTCTCATGTTGAAAAATCGAAATTTTTCAAAAAATGTTTTTTCTATCGAAAAATGTCAAATTTGAACATTTTTGGCTTATTTATACTTAGTCCAGTCATAAAGGACCTCTATGTATACATTTTGACTTACTTTTATCAAAATTTAAGATTTGTATAGTCATGACTCTCATGTTGAAAAATCGAAAATTTTCAAAAAATGTTTTTTCTATCGAAAAATGTCCAAATTGATCATTTGGGCTTATTTATACTTAGTCCAGTCATAAAGGACGTCTATGTATACATTTTGACTTACTTGGATCAAAATTTCAATGATTTGTACAGTCATGACTCTCATGTTGAAAAATCGAAAATTTTCAAAAAATTTTTTTCTATCGAAAAATGTCAAATTTGATCATTTTTGGCTCATTTCTACTTATTCCAGTCATAAAGGACCTCTATGTACACATTTTGACTTACTTGGATCAAAATTTCGATGTTTTGCATAGTCATGACATTCTAATTGTAAAATCGAAAATTTTCAAAAAATGTTTTTTCTATCGAAAAAGGTCACTTTTGATCATTTTTGGCTTATTTATACTTAGTACAGCCATAAAGGACCTCTATGTATACATTTCGACTTACTTGGATAAAAATTTCAATGATTTGTATAGTCATGACTCTCATGTTGAAAAATCGAAAATTTTCAAAAAATGCTTTTCCTCTCGAAAAATATCAAATTTAATCATTTTTGGCTTATTTCTACTTAGTCAAGTCATAAAAGACCTCTATGTTTACATTTTGACTTACTTGGACCAAAATTTCAATGATTTGTATAGTCATGACATTCTAGTTGTAAAATCGGAAATTTTCAAAAAAAGTTTTTTCTATTAAAAAATGTCAAATTGGATCATTTTTGGCTTATTTATACTTAGCCCAGTCATAAAGGACCTCTATGTATACATTTGTACTTTCTTGAATCAAAATTTCAATGATTTCTAAAGTCATGACTCTCATGTTGAAAAATCGAAAATTTGCAAAAAATGTTTTTTCTATCGAAAAATGTCAAATTTGATCATTTTTGGCTTATTTATACTTAGTGCAGTCATAAAGGACCTCGAAGTATACATTTTGACTTACTTGGATCAAAATTTCAATGATTTGTATAGTCATGACTCTCATGTTGAAAAATCGAAAATTTTCAAAAGTGTTTTTTCTATCGAAAAATGTCAAATTTAATCATTTTTGGCTTATTTCTACTTAGTCCAGTCATAAAGGACCTCTATGTATACATTTTGACTAAGTTGGACCAAAATTTCAATGATTTGTATAGTCATGACATTCTAGTTGTAAAATCGGACATTTTCAAAAAATGTTTTTTCTATCGAAAAATGTCAAATTTGATCATTTTTGGTTTATTTATACTTAGTCCAGTCATAAAGCACCTCTTTGTATACATTTTGACTTACTTGGATCAAAATTTCAATGATTTGTATAGTCATGACATTCTAGTTGTAAAATCGGAAATTTTCAAAAAAAGGTTTTTTCTATCGAAAAATGTCAAATTTGATCATTTTTGGCTTATTTCTACTTAATCCAGTCATAAAGGACCTATATGTATACATTTTGACTTATTTGGATCAAAATTGCAATGATTTGTATAGTCATGCCTCTCATGTTGAAAAATCGAAAATTTTCAAAAAATGTTTTTTCTATCGAAAAATGTCAAATTTGATCATTTTTGGCTTATTTGTACTTAGTCCAGTCATAAAGGACCTCTATGTATACATTTTGACTTACTTGGATCAAAATTTCAATGATTTGTATAGTCATGACATTCTAGTTGTAAAATCGGAAATTTTCAAAAAATGTTTTTTCTATCGAAAAATGTCAAATTTGATCATTTTTGGCTTATTTCTACTTAGTCCAGTCATAAAGGACCTCTATGTATACATTTTGCCTTACTTAGATCAAAATTTCAATGATTTGTATAGTCATGACTCTCATGTTGAAAAATCGAAAATTTTCAAAAAATGTTTTTTTATCGAAAAATGTCCAAATTGATCATTTTTGGCTTATTTATACTTAGTCCAGTCTTAAAGGACCTCTATGTATACATTTTGACTTACTTGTATCAAAATTTCAATGATTTGTATAAGCATGATTCTCATGTTGAAAAATCGAAAATTTTCAAAAAATGTTTTTTCTATCGAAAAATGTCAAATTTGATCATTTTTGGCTTATTTATACTTAGTCCAGTCATTAAGGACCTGTATGTATACATTTTGACTTACTAAGATCAAAATTTCAATGATTTGTATAGTCATGACATTCTAGTTGTAAAATCGGAAATTTTCAAAAAATGTTTTTTCTATCGAAAAATGTCAAATTTGATCATTTTTGTCTTATTTATACTTAGTCCAGTCATTAAGGACCTCTATGTATACATTTTGACTTACTTGGATCAAAATTTCAATGATTTGTATAGTCATGACTCTCATGTTGAAAAATCGAAAATTTTCAAAAAATGTTTTTTCTATCGAAAAATGTCAAATTTGATCATTTTTGGCTTATTTGTACTTAGTCCAGTCATAAAGGACCTCTATGTATACATTTTGACTTACTTGGATCAAAATTTCAATGATTTGTATAGTCATGACATTCTAGTTGTAAAATCGGAAATTTTCAAAAAATGTTTTTTCTATCGAAAAATGTCAAATTTGATCATTTTTGGCTTATTTCTACTTAGTCCAGTCATTAAGGACCTCTATGTATACATTTTGACTTATTCGGATCAAAATTTCAATGATTTGTATAGTCATGACTCTCATGTTGAAAAATCGAAAATTATCAAAAAATGTTTTTTCTATCGAAAAATGTCAAATTTGTTGAGTTTTGGCTTATTTATACTTAGTCCAGTCATAAAGGACCTCTATGTATACATTTTGACTTACTTGGATCAAAATTTCAATGATTTGTATAGTCATGACTCTCATGTTGAAAAATCGAAAATTTTCAAAAAATGTTTTTTCTATCGAAAAATTCCAAATTTGATCATTTTTGGCTTATTTCTACTTAGTCCAGTAATTAAGGAGCTCTTAGAATACATTTTGACTTACTTGGATCAAAATTTCAATGATTTGTATAGTCATGACTTTTAATTGTAAAATCGAAAATTTTCAAAAAATGTTTTTTCTACCGAAAAATTCCAAATTTGATCATTTTTGGCTTATTTCTACTTAGTCCAGTCATAAAGGACCTCTTAGTATACATTTTGACTTACTTGGATCAAAATTTCAATGATTTGTATAGTCATGACATTTAATTGTAAAATCGGAAATTTTCATAAAATGTTTTATCTATCGAAAAATGTCAAATTTGATCATTTTTGGCTTATTTCTACTTAGTCCAGTCATAAAGGACCTCTATGTATACATTTTAACTTTCTTGGATCAAAATTTCAATGATTTGTATAGTCATGACTCTCATGTTGAAAAATCGAAAAATTTCAAAAAATGTTTTTTCTATCGAAAAATGTCAAATTTGATCATTTTTGGCTTATTTATACTTTGTCGAGTCATAAAAGACCTTTATGTATACATTTTGACTTACTTGGATCAAAATTTCAATGATTTGTATAGTCATGACTTTTAATTGTAAAATCGAAAATTTTCAAAAAATGTTTTTTCTACCGAAAAATTCCAAATTTAATCATTTTTGGCTTATTTCTACTTAGTCCAGTCATAAAGGACCTCTTAGTATGCATTTTGACTTACTTGGATCAAAATTTCAATGATTTGTATAGTCATGACATTTAATTGTAAAATCGGAAATTTTCATAAAATGTTTTATCTATCGAAAAATGTCAAATTTGATCATTTTTGGCTTATTTCTACTTAGTCCAGTCATAAAGGACCTCTATGTATACATTTTGACTTACTTGGATCAAAATTTCAATGATTTGTATAGTCATGACTCTCATGTTGAAAAATCGAAAAATATCAAAAAATGTTTTTTCTATCGAAAAATGTCAAATTTGTTGAGTTTTGGCTTATTTATACTTAGTCCAGTCATAAAGGACCTCTATGTATACATTTTGACTTACTTGGATCAAAATTTCAATGATTTGTATAGTCATGACTCTCATGTTGAAAAATCGAAAATTTTCAAAAAATGTTTTTTCTATCGAAAAATTCCAAATTTGATCATTTTTGGCTTATTTCTACTTAGTCCAGTCATAAAGGACCTCTTAGAATACATTTTGACTTACTTGGATCAAAATTTCAATGATTTGTATAGTCATGACTTTTAATTGTAAAATCGAAAATTTTCAAAAAATGTTTTTTCTACCGAAAAAATCCAAATTTGATCATTTTTGGCTTATTTCTACTTAGTCCAGTCATAAAGGACCTCTTAGTATACATTTTGACTTACTTGGATCAAAATTTCAATGATTTGTATAGTCATGACATTTAATTGTATAATCGGAAATTTTCATAAAATGTTTTATCTATCGAAAAATGTCAAATTTGATCATTTTTGGCTTATTTCTACTTAGTCCAGTCATAAAGGACCTCTATGTATACATTTTGACTTACTTGGATCAAAATTTCAATGATTTGTATAGTCATGACTCTCATGTTGAAAAATCGGAAATTTTCAAAAAAAGTTTTTTTCTATCGAAAAATGTCAAATTTGATCATTTTTGGCTTATTTATACTTAGTCCAGTCATAAAGGACCTCTATGTATACATTTTAACTTTCTTGGATCAAAATTTCAATGATTTGTATAGTCATGACTCTCATGTTGAAAAATCGAAAAATTTCAAAAAATGTTTTTTCTATCGAAAAATGTCAAATTTGATCATTTTTGGCTTATTCATACTTAGTCGAGTCATAAAAGACCTTTATGTATGCATTTTGACTTACTTGGATCAAAATTTCAATGATTTGTATAGTCATGACATTCTAGTTGTAAAATCGGAAATTTTCAAAAAATGTTTTTTCTATCGAAAAATGTCAAATTTGATCATTTTTGGCTTATTTCTACTTAGTCCAGTCATAAAGGATATCTATGTATACATTTTGACTTACTTGGATCCAAATTTCAATAATTTGTATAGTCATGACTCTCATGTTGAAAAATCGAAAATTTTCAAAAAATGTTTTATCTATCGAAAAATGTCAAATTTGATCATTTTTGGCTTATTTCTACTTAGTCCAGTCATAAAGGACCTCTACGTATACATTTTGACTTACTTGGATCAACATTTCAATGATTTGTATAGTCATGACTCTCATGTTGAAAAATCGAAAATTTTCAAAAAATGTTTTTTCTATCGAAAAATTCCAAATTTGATCATTTTTGGCTTATTTTTACTTAGTCCAGTCATAAAGGACCTCTTTGTATACATTTTGACTTACTTGGATCAAAATTTCAATGATTTGTATAGTCATGACTTTTAATTGTAAAATCGAAAATTTTCAAAAAATGTTTTTTCTACCGAAAAATTCCAAATTTAATCATTTTTGGCCTATTTCTACTTAGTCCAGTCATAAAGGACCTCTTAGTATACATTTTGACTTACTTGGATCAAAATTTCAATGATTTGTATAGGCATGACATTTAATTGTAAAATCGGAAATTTTCATAAAATGTTTTATCTATCGAAAAATGTCAAATTTGATCATTTTTGGCTTATTTCTACTTAGTCCAGTCATAAAGGACCTCTATGTATACATTTTGACTTACTTGGATCAAAATTTCAATGATTTGTATAGTCATGACTCTCATGTTGAAAAATCGAAAATTTTCAAAAAATGTTTTTTCTATCGAAAAATGTCAAATTTGATCATTTTTGGCTTATTTATACTTAGTCCAGTCATAAAGGACCTCTATGTATACATTTTAACTTTCTTGGATCAAAATTTCAATGATTTGTATAGTCATGACTCTCATGTTGAAAAATCGAAAAATTTCAAAAAATGTTTTTTTCTATCGAAAAATGTCAAATTTGATCATTTTTGGCTTATTTATACTTAGTCGAGTCATAAAAGACCTTTATGTATACATTTTGACTTACTTGGATCAAAATTTCAATGATTTGTATAGTCATGACATTCTAGTTGTAAAATCGGAAATTTTCAAAAAATGCTTTTTCTATCGAAAAATGTCAAATTGGATCATTTTTGGCTTATTAATACTTAGTCCAGTCAAAAAGGACCTCTATGTATACATTTTGACTTACTTGGATCAAAATTTCAATGATTTGTATAGTCATGACATTCTAGTTGTAAAATCGGAAATTTTCAAAAAATGTTTTTTCTATCGAAAAATGTCAAATTTTATCATTTTTGGCTTATTTATACTTAGTCCAGTCATTAAGGACCTCTATGTATACATTTTGACTTACTTGGATCAAAATTTCAATGATTTGTATAGTCATGATTCTCATGTTGAAAAATCGAAAATTATCAAAAAATGTTTTTTCTATCGAAAAATGTCAAATTTGATCAGTTTTGGCTTATTTATACTTAGTCCAGCCATAAAGGACCTCTATGTATACATTTTGACTTACTTGGATCAAAATTTCAATGATTTGTATAGTCATGACTCTCATGTTGAAAAATCGAAAATTATCAAAAAATGTTTTTTCTATCGAAAAATGTCAAATTTGATCAGTTTTGGCTTATTTATACTTAGTCCAGCCATAAAGGACCTCTATGTATACATTTTGACTTACTTGGATCAAAATTTCAATGATTTGTATAGTCATGACTCTCATGTTGAAAAATCGAAAAATTTCAAATAATGTTTTTTCTATCGAAAAATGTCAAATTTGATCATTTTTGGCTTATTTATACTTAGTCGAGTCATAAAAGACCTCTATGTATACATTTTGACTTACTTGGATCAAAATTTCAATGATTTGTATAGTCATGACATTCTAGTTGTAAAATCGGAAATTTTCAAAAAATGTTTTTTCTATCGAAAAATGTCAAATTTGATCATTTTTGGCTTATTTCTACTTAGTCCAGTCATAAAGGATATCTATGTATACATTTTGACTTACTTGGATCCAAATTTCAATAATTTGTATAGTCATGACATTCTAGGTGTAAAATCGGAAATTTTCAAAAAATGTTTTTTCTATCGAAAAATGTCAAATTTGATCATTTTTGGCTTATTTCTACTTAGTCCAGTCATTAAGGACCTCTATGTATACATTGTGACTTACTTGGATCAAAATTTCAATGATTTGTATAGTCATGACAATCTTGTTGAAAAATCGGAAATTTTCAAAAAATGTTTTTTCTATCGAAAAATGTCAAATTTGATCATCTTTGGCTTATTTATACTTAGTCCAGTCATTAAGGACCTCTATGTATACATTTTGACTTACTTGGATCAAAATTTCAATGATTTGTATAGTCATGACATTCAAGTTGTAAAATCGGAAATTTTCAAAAAATGCTTTTTCTATCGAAAAATGTCAAATTGGATCATTTTTGGCTTATTAATACTTAGTCCAGTCATAAAGTACCTCTATGTATACATTTTGACTTACTTGGATCAAAATTTCAATGATTTGTATAGTCATGACATTCTAGTTGTAAAATCAGAAATTTCCAAAAAATGTTTTTTCTATCGAAAAATGTCAAATTTGATCATTTTTGGCTTATTTCTACTTAGTCCAGTCATAAAGGACCTCTATGTATACATTTTGACTTACTTGGATCAAAATATTAATGATTTGTATAGTCATGACATTCTTGTTGAAAAATCGGAAATTTTCAAAAAATGTTTTTTTCTATCGAAAAATGTCAAATTTGATCATTTTTGGCTTATTTGTACTTAGTCCAGTCATTAAGGACCTCTATGTATACATTTTGACTTACTTGGATCAAAATTTCAATGATTTGTATAGTCATGACATTCTAGTTGTAAAATCGGAAATTTTCAAAAAATGTTTTTTCTATCGAAAAATGTCAAATTTGAACATTTTTGGCTTATTTATACTTGGTTCAATCATAAAGGAACTATATGTATACATTTTGACTTACTTGGATCAAAATTTCAATGATTTGTATAGTCATGACATTCTAGTTGTAAAATCGGAAATTTTCAAAAAATGCTTTTTCTATCGAAAAATGTCAAATTGGATCATTTTTGGCTTATTAATACTTAGTCCAGTCATAAAGTACCTCTATGTATACATTTTGACTTACTTGGATCAAAATTTCAATGATTTGTATAGTCATGACTCTCATGTTGAAAAATCGAAAATTTTCAAAAAATGTTTTTTCTATCGAAAAATGTCAAATTTGATCATTTTTGGCTTATTTCTACTTAGTTCAGTCATAAAGGACCTCTATGTATACATTTTGACTTACTTGGATCAAAATTTCAATGATTTGTATAGTCATGACTCTCATGTTGAAATTCGAAAATTTTCAAAAAATGTTTTTTCTATCGAAAAATGTCAAATTTGATCATTTTTGGCTTATTTATACTTAGCCCAGTCATAAAGAACCTCTATGTATACATTTTGACTTACTTGGATCAAAAGTTCAATGATTTGTATAGTCCTGACTCTCATATTAAAAATCGAAAATTTTCAAAAAATATTTTTTCTATCGAAAAATGTCAAATTTGATCATTTTTGGCTTATTTCTACTTAGTCCAGTCAAAAAGGACCTCTATGTATACATTTTGACTTACTTGGATCAAAATTTCAATGATTTGTATAGTCATGACATTCTAGTTGTAAAATCGGAAATTTTCAAAAAATGTTTTTTCTATCGAAAAATGTCAAATTTGAACATTTTTGGCTTATTTATACTTGGTTCAGTCATAAAGGAACTATATGTATACATTTTGACTTACTTGGATCAAAATTTCAATGATTTGTATAGTCATGACATTCTAGTTGTAAAATCGGAAATTTTCAAAAAATGCTTTTTCTATCGAAAAATGTCAAATTGGATCATTTTTGGCTTATTAATACTTAGTCCAGTCATAAAGTACCTCTATGTATACATTTTGACTTACTTGGATCAAAATTTCAATGATTTGTATAGTCATGACATTCTAGTTGTAAGATCAGAAATTTTCAAAAAATGTTTTTTCTATCGAAAAATGTCAAATTTGATCATTTTTGGCTTATTTCTACTTAGTTCAGTCATAAAGGACCTCTATGTATACATTTTGACTTACTTGGATCAAAATTTCAATGATTTGTATAGTCATGACTCTCATGTTGAAATTCGAAAATTTTCAAAAAATGTTTTTTCTATCGAAAAATGTCAAATTTGATCATTTTTGGCTTATTTATACTTAGCCCAGTCATAAAGAACCTCTATGTATACATTTTGACTTACTTGGATCAAAAGTTCAATGATTTGTATAGTCCTGACTCTCATATTAAAAATCGAAAATTTTCAAAAAATATTTTTTCTATCGAAAAATGTCAAATTTGATCATTTTTGGCTTATTTCTACTTAGTCCAGTCAAAAAGGACCTCTATGTATACATTTTGACTTACTTGGATCAAAATTTCAATGATTTGTATAGTCATGACATTCTAGTTGTAAAATCGGAAATTTTCAAAAAATGTTTTTTCTATCGAAAAATGTCAAATTTTATCATTTTTGGCTTATTTATACTTAGTCCAGTCATTAAGGACCTCTATGTATACATTTTGACTTACTTGGATCAAAATTTCAATGATTTGTATAGTCATGATTCTCATGTTGAAAAATCGAAAATTATCAAAAAATGTTTTTTCTATCGAAAAATGTCAAATTTGATCAGTTTTGGCTTATTTATACTTAGTCCAGCCATAAAGGACCTCTATGTATACATTTTGACTTACTTGGATCAAAATTTCAATGATTTGTATAGTCATGACTCTTATGTTGAAAAATCGAAAATTTTCAAAAAATGTTTTTTCTATCGAAAAATTCCAAATTTGATCATTTTTGGCTTATTTTTACTTAGTCCAGTCATCAAGGACCTCTTTGTATACATTTTGACTTACTTGGATCAAAATTTCAATGATTTGTATAGTCATGACTTTTAATTGTAAAATCGAAAATTTTCAAAAAATGTTTTTTCTACCGTAAAATTCCAAATTTAATCATTTTGTGCTTATTTCTACTTAGTCCAGTCATAAAGGACCTCTTAGTATACATTTTGACTTACTTGGATCAAAATTTCAATGATTTGTATAGTCATGACATTCTAGTTGTAAAATCGGAAATTTTCAAAAAATGTTTTTTCTATCGAAATATGTCAAATTTGAACATTTTTGGCTTATTTATACTTGGTTCAGTCATAAAGAAACTATATGTATACATTTTGACTTACTTGGATCAAAATTTGAATGATTTGTATAGTCATGACTCTCATGTTGAAAAATCGAAAATTTTAAGAAAAGTTTTTTCTATCGAAAAATGTCAAATTTGATCATTTTTGGCTTATTTCTACTTAGTCCAGTCATAAAGGACCAATATGTATACATTTTGACTTACTTGGATCAAAATTTCAATGATTTGTATAGTCATGACATTCTAGTTGTAAAATCGGAAATTTTCAAAAAATGTTTTTTCTATCGAAAAATTTCAAATTTGATCATTTTTGGCTTATTTCTACTTAGTCCAGTCATAAAGGACCTCTATGTATACATTGTGACTTACTTGGATCAAAATTTCAATGATTTGTATAGTCATGACAATCTTGTTGAAAAATCGGAAATTTTCAAAAAATGTTTTTTCTATCAAAAAATGTCAAATTTGATCATCTTTGGCTTATTTATACTTAGTCCAGTCATTAAGGACCTCTATGTATACATTTTGACTTACTTGGATCAAAATTTCAATGATTTGTATAGTCATGACATTCTAGTTGTAAAATCGGAAATTTTCAAAAAATGCTTTTTCTATCGAAAAATGTCAAATTGGATCATTTTTGGCTTATTAATACTTAGTCCAGTCATAAAGTACCTCTGTTAGGGACATTTCACAAGTTAGTGTTTTTATTTTTTTTCTTTAGTGATTTTAATTAATTCTAAGTTGGTACCAACTGACTTTGTCAAAACATCCGCCAATAACAGCGTTCCTATTACAGTATTCTGTGTGCTGTATAAGTTGTTTACGTATTTTCAAACGGGTCGGTTTCGGAGCCGACCCAATGAGTTTATAACTTTTTACTTTTTTTAATATAATTAATTCGTTTTTCGATCTGAATAGATCTTTTCGTTCGATTGATTTAATTAATCAATCTAAAATATAATTTAAAACATTGTCGAGTCAGTGATTCTGTTTTTTTTCAAAGTTTCAATTTTTTTCAATGTTGAAACGTGTGGTGTTCAGCATTTAATTTAATTTAACCATGTGTTAAAGTTTAACTTCAAAATCGATTTTTATCTTGATAATCAAGTTTGATTTTGGATTTAAATTCGAATAGTTCTCAGTGAACCATGTGTTTTTAGTGCCGTGAACTTAACATTCTCTACTTTTCCCGCCATTGAGTGATTTAACGCATATTGCAATTTTCATCAATTAAAGGTCAATAACCAATAGTAAAAAAAGGCGTGAACAAATGCAACGTAAAGGTTTGATAAATCATCCCCAAATTCCTTTTTTCCTGAGTTTTATCCGATCAAACCTTTAAATAACAACTTAAATATTTAACTAGTGTCAACCTGGAGAAAAAACCGGTGAGTACATATATTTTTTTTTCATACAGTCCAAATTTCTAAAACGTTCTTAAAATTCGCTAATTGTTGGGAAATATTTTATTTTTTGTGAACCAGCGATCAACGCCCCAACATTTTTGGTCACTTCAAGCCAAATATACGTTTTTTTTCATTCAATTCAAATAATCACGTGTTTTTTCGTGTTTTTTGTTTTTGACAAGCGATTGCGTAATACCTTGACAATAACAACCCTAGTTTTTTCACCAGGCCAGTCGACGCCATTTTGATATTTCAAATTTGACAAATAATAAAACTACTCTTTCATAAAATAGATGTCACTATTGACTATTTTTTTGTTCAAATCACAAATCACAATATTTACATTTTTTTTCAATTGTCAAAATTTATTAAATGACATTTCAAAAATAAATGTAAATAATTTACTTTTTTTGACTTTAATTGTTAATTTCAATTTTTCTGAAAAAATTTAAAATTCTTTTAATTAAATCGCATTTGATTAAAATTTCGTATTAATTCAATATTATTTAATACTCAATTGATTTAATTAGTTTAAATTTCTGGTTATTGACTTTGATTGCATTTTTTTAAATTAATTAATTTCATACTTTTATTTCAATTCACTTGTATTCTAAAAAGTTTAAATTGTTTATTCTTGGGTATCAAATAAATTCATTATTCATTCATTGATTTTCATATATAATATTAACTGCCCGAGTAACTCTGCGGATTTGCTCTAATTTATTAAAAATTTTCTTTTGATTTTAAACAAATTTAATTTCAGTGGTTCTGTAACTCGATTGAAATCATCAACGTATCGCTTATCAATAATATTTTAATTATTTAAAGTCATTTGATTGTTGTATCAATCCTTCATCAATTAATATTATTCCTTTTTCAATTTTATTTGCATTTTCATGCAAGATGGCACAAGTTATTGACAGCTTACTCCAATATGGAGAAAACATGGAAGCAGTGAAGGAAAACCTAGTCCTTCATCGTGAAAATGCCTTCGCGCAAGTAAACGCAATTTATGACACTGTAAGGGGTCTTGCACAAGCCGATTTTTTACAGTGTGAATTATTATTTAAAGAATTGCCATCCTTCATTGAAAATCATAAAATAATTCAAAGTGATATTTTGAAATTTAATTCTGCCGTAGAAAAACGTAAGCGAATCGAAACAGTTTCAGCTCAAATAGCTTACGATCAGTTGACATTTTCAATCAAGCTGCATTACCACAAAATGAAGGCGTTAATGCCAAACAAAGTTTCTGATTCAACATCGGTTGATTCAGTCAAACCTCTTCAACAAGATAACAATTTAGCTCGTATTAATTTACCCCAATTCAATGGCGATATAGATTCCTGGTTGGAATTTATTTCTATATTTGACAGCCTTGTCCATTCAAAACATATGGACAATATTTGCAAATTTCGTTACCTTAAAACCTCGTTGAAAGGGGACGCGGCAGCAGTGATTTCTGGGTTTGCCTTAACTAGCGAAAACTACCCATTAGCATACGAAGCATTACGTTTTCGCTACAACAATAAAAGGCGCATAGCTAGTTTTTATTTACAAAAAATTTTAGAGTTCAAGACAACTCATTTATCTAATTTAAATAATTTAAATTCATTTCTCACCACTCATGAAACTGCAGTAAAATCTATTCGTTCTATGGATTTACCAGATTTAATTGATTTCATTTTTTTCAACCTAACACTAAATAATCTGGACACTAATATGCGCCGTGAATTTGAGTTGCGTCATTCAGACAAGGAGATTCCGTCATACACGGATTTAATCACGTTTGTTACTAATCAGCTTCGCTCATTAGAATTGCAATTACCCACTACTCGCACCAGTAGCTCAGCGTTTCCAAAGACAAATAAACCCAAATCATTTTTAGTAAACACCGCTCACAATATTAACAAAATTTCTTCATTTAAACAAAATTCTCCGATTTCAAAATGTATTCGCTGCAGAGGCCCTCATAATCTCGCAGCTTGTCCTTCATTTTTAAAAATGGAATTATCGAATAAATATCAATATTTAAAATCACTCACTCGTTGTTTCAATTGTTTAGGTTCTCATCTTCGAAGCCAATGTGCTTCTAAAAATGTATGTCGCAAGTGTGATTCTAATCAACATCACACTACCCTTCATCCTGGGTTTCAATCACCGGTCACGTCGGCAACCAAAGCCACCGTTTCGGACTTGAATGCGTCTCCCTCAAACTCAAACACTCAACCCCCTCACAGCACCGGTAACGACATCCCGGCGCTGTCATGTACTTCATATGCCCAAAACCCACAAGGGGTCTTACTGGGCACAGCTCAAATTTTAATTATTACCCCCAGTGGTAATTATTTTTCTGTTCGGGCACTTGTGGACCCTGGCTCCCAAGTGTCGATTATTTCATTATCATGTTGTCGTGCTCTTGGTTTACCTATTAAACCCACTTCAACTCAAATTTCTGGTATTGGCGCCACCGAAACCTCTTGTCTTGGTACGGTTTCGTGTATTTTAAAGTCAAAATATTCTGACATAAAAGTCTCTACAAATGCATATGTCATGTCTACTATTTCGTTAAATTTACCTTCAATTGAATTATCTCAAGAAGTCATCAGTCGCTTCACGTCACTCAAATTGGCAGATAGCCAATTTTATAAATCATCCCCCGTGGATTTCTTAATAGGGGCAGATTTGTTCCCCTCTATTTTGTCATGTACGGATTCTCAAACTATTCAGGGATTCCCTTCCGCCATAAACAGTATTTTTGGGTGGTTGATTATCGGTCCTGTTGAGGGCAACCCCCCTACTTAGCCCATTTCACTTCTGAGCACTGCTCAAATAAGTGATCACTTACAAAATTTTTGGGAAACTGAAGAAGTTTCGGTTTCCATCCCCTCAAATCCTTCAGATATTTTGGCGGAACGCCATTTTAAAGATACGCATTCGCGTGACTCAACGGGTCGATACATTGTCGCTCTTCCGTTTCGTCCGGGCAGCCTCCCTGCCCTTTTCAACAAGGAGCGTTCACTCGCTTCCTTTATTAATTTGGAAAAAAGATTGTCTAAATTTCCAGAAAAATACAAGGCGTATACCGAATTCATGGATGAATACATTTCATTATGTCACATGTCAAAGGCAACTAACTCATCAGGTTATATAATTCCCCATCATTGTGTCACTAAGGACACTAGTACATCCACCAAATTGCGTGTTGTTTTTAACGCATCGGACCCAGGTTATAACAAAATTTCTTTAAATTCATTATTGTTGGCCGGTCCTAAATTACAAAACGATATCTCGGATATCCTTTACTCATTCCGTTTCAACGCAATAGCCTTGTGTTCTGATATACGTCAAATGTATCGACAAATTTTGGTACGTCCAGAAGATCGCATTTATCAGCATATATTTTACCGACCATCCACTGAATCCGACGTCGTTGAATTTGAACTAAATACCGTGACATACGGCTTAGTTCCTTCCGCTTTTCTTGCACAAAGGTGCCTAAAACAATTAGTTATCGACGAAGGCCATCATTATCCTTTGGCTTCTCAAGCCCTTTTGCACAACACTTACGTTGATGATATCCATTACTGGTGCTTCGTCTCCTGAACAAGCCAAAACTTTAATGACACAATTACAAACTTTAATGAGTAGGGGAGGTTTTGAGTTGCGAAAATGGACTAGCAACGATCCTTCCATATTAGCTGATCTCCCTGTAGATCACATCGAGACGCCATTTGTGTTCGAAACGGAGACTGTGTTCAAAATACTTGGGCTGCTGTGGGACCCAAACACAGATAGTTTTCTATTTCAATTTAAATCATTCGAAAACGTTTTGACAAAACGCACTTTGCTTTCACATGTGGCAGGAGTGTATGATCCCTTGGGTTTTTTAGCACCTATTACCTTTAGCTTGAAGTGTATTCTGCAAAAGTTATGGTTAGATCAATCAGGGTGGGACGACCCCGTACCTCCACATATTCGTCAAATTTGGGACCTCCATCAACAAAACATGTATCTAGTAGCTCAAATTCGCATTCCCCGTTTCATTGCTCCTTCAGAAAGTAGGTCGGTATGGTTGGCCGGTTTCTCTGACGCGAGTCAGCTTGGATACGCAGCTGTGCTTTATCTCTGTTGTGATGATGGATATTCAATAACATCCAATTTATTTGCTGCTAAAACTAAGGTAGCTCCATTGAAAACCCTGAGCATACCGCGCCTGGAACTCTGCGGAGCACTTCTGCTTAGCAAACTCGTCTCGTCTGTCCGTCAAACTATGCCGAATTTGTTCAAAATTCCTCCACGTTTATTCACCGATGCTCACATCGTTTTATATTGGCTCAACACTCCTCCACATTTACTCAAAGTTTACGTTGCCAATCGTGTTGTAGCCATTCAACAAATTACTCAACAAATGTGTTGGTCTTATATTCATACTTCTGTCAACCCTGCTGATATCGCATCTCGCGGACTGACCCCTGATCAGTTTTACAAATCAACTCAACATGACTTGTGGTTTCACGGACCACCGCTAATTTCGGAGCCTCTCAGTCAGTGGCCCCCTCCTTTTACGGATACAATTTCCAATATTGCTGAGCTGCCCGAAATTAAACCCTTGGCTCTCGCAGCCAATTTAATTGCTCCTGATCAAATGTTAGAATTATTTTCTCGCTTTTCGTCATGGACGCGTTTGATCCGAGTAGTCGCATGGATGCTTCGTTTCATCAAACAGTGTAAAGCACGCCTACAGCATCTAGAACCCATTTCTGGTCCGTTGTCCGTCACTGAATTAGATTTCGCGAAAATCAAAATCATTCATATAACTCAAAAACATTATTATTCCTCCGAAATTCATTTGTTATCCGCTCATAAAGCTCTTAAAGGCAGTCTCAGCTCGCTCAGTCCGTTTTTAGATTCTTCTTCCATAATTAGAGTGGGTGGTCGCCTCGACCACTCCCCACTATCTTCAGCTTCCAAGCACCCCATTTTATTGCCCAAAGTGGCACACATCTCCCAATTAATATGCGTTCATGCTCATTTGTGTTCTCTTCATTCTGGGCCCAGAGCAGTCCAAGCTTCTGTTCAAGCTCTTTATTGGATTCCCGGTCTTCGTGGTCTCGTTAGGAAAGTGATCCGTAACTGTCCCACATGCTACAGATTTCGTGCTGTGCCCTTCACGCCTCAAATGGCAGCTTTACCCGAATCTCGAGTCACCCCCTCGAAACCATTTTCTCATACCGGAGTCGACTTCGCCGGTCCATTTGTTGTTAAATCCGGCAACCCACGTAAACCTCGTTTAACAAAAGGTTATCTCTGCATTTTTGTGTGTTTTTCCACAAAATGTGTCCATCTTGAGTTCGCTTCAGAACTCACTACTGAATGCTTTCTAGCAGCACTGGATCGATTTGTAGCTCGTCGGAGTCTTCCATCCGACATATATTCCGATCAAGGTCGGAATTTTCTTGGCGCCTCACGCCTTTTAAATGAAATTTCTATTTTCTTACAAGAAAATCGCGAGAACATCTCCGATTATTTGTCTCTTAAAAGTATACAATGGCATTTCAACTGTGCATATGCACCTTGGTTCGGGGGTTTATGGGAAGCTGGCGTCAAATCCGCCAAATCGCTCCTCAAACGCATGTTCAAGGAATCTTCCTATTCCGTTGAAGATTATTTCACGATATTCGCCCGCATTGAAGCGGTGTTGAACAGTCGCCCACTGTGCGATCTAACCCCTGGACACTTTCTTAACGGCACCCCCTTGACCTCGTTGCCCGAGCGATACCCACCGTGTGAACAGCCCGTTCGTGACCGTTGGCTGAACCTGCGACGCTTGGTTCAAAGTTTTTGGAAACGTTGGTCGAAAGAGTATTTAAATACTTTAATTCAAAGAAACAAATGGAAATCGCCTGCCGCCACCCCTGAGGTTGGGGATGTCGTATTAGTAAAAGGGGATCAAACTCCCCCACTTTCTTGGCCTATTGGTCGTATAATCAGACTTCACATGTCTGCAGACGGTATACCTCGTGTTGCCGATTTAAAACTTGCGGATCAGCAAGTAGTTACTCGGGCGGTCGCCAGACTGCTTCCACTGCGTGGGTCGATCGAGTAATCCCGCTTTATCCTTCGCTCCCCCATTTATTTATTTTTTTTGGAATTCAAATATTTTATCCGTTAGACTTCAAATATTCTTTGTTTTCTTTTCTTTCATGTACATTGTTGACATTTTCAATTTGTTCGGTCCCATGTAACTGAATTTTTCCCTTTTTGTTTAGGTAGGCTCAAATTCTATCGAATTTGGGGGGGCGACTTATGTTAGGGACATTTCACAAGTTAGTGTTTTTATTTTTTTTCTTTAGTGATTTTAATTAATTCTAAGTTGGTACCAACTGACTTTGTCAAAACATCCGCCAATAACAGCGTTCCTATTACAGTATTCTGTGTGCTGTATAAGTTGTTTACGTATTTTCAAACGGGTCGGTTTCGGAGCCGACCCAATGAGTTTATAACTTTTTACTTTTTTTAATATAATTAATTCGTTTTTCGATCTGAATAGATCTTTTCGTTCGATTGATTTAATTAATCAATCTAAAATATAATTTAAAACATTGTCGAGTCAGTGATTCTGTTTTTTTTCAAAGTTTCAATTTTTTTCAATGTTGAAACGTGTGGTGTTCAGCATTTAATTTAATTTAACCATGTGTTAAAGTTTAACTTCAAAATCGATTTTTATCTTGATAATCAAGTTTAATTTTGGATTTAAATTCGAATAGTTCTCAGTGAACCATGTGTTTTTAGTGCCGTGAACTTAACATTCTCTACTTTTCCCGCCATTGAGTGATTGAACGCATATTGCAATTTTCATCAATTAAAGGTCAATAACCAATAGTAAAAAAAGGCGTGAACAAATGCAACGTAAAGGTTTGATAAATCATCCCCAAATTCCTTTTTTCCTGAGTTTTATCCGATCAAACCTTTAAATAACAACTTAAATATTTAACTAGTGTCAACCTGGAGAAAAAACCGGTGAGTACATATATTTTTTTTTCATACAGTCCAAATTTCTAAAACGTTCTTAAAATTCGCTAATTGTTGGGAAATATTTTATTTTTTGTGAACCAGCGATCAACGCCCCAACAACCTCTATGTATACATTTTGACTTACTTGGATCAAAATTTCAATGATTTGTATAGTCATGACATTCTAGTTGTAAAATCAGAAATTTCCAAAAAATGTTTTTTCTATCGAAAAATGTCAAATTTGATCATTTTTGGCTTATTTCTACTTAGTCCAGTCATAAAGGACCTCTATGTATACATTTTGACTTACTTGGATCAAAATATTAATGATTTGTATAGTCATGACATTCTTGTTGAAAAATCGGAAATTTTCAAAAAATGTTTTTTTCTATCGAAAAATGTCAAATTTGATCATTTTTGGCTTATTTGTACTTAGTCCAGTCATTAAGGACCTCTATGTATACATTTTGACTTACTTGGATCAAAATTTCAATGATTTGTATAGTCATGACATTCTAGTTGTAAAATCGGAAATTTTCAAAAAATGTTTTTTCTATCGAAAAATGTCAAATTTGAACATTTTTGGCTTATTTATACTTGGTTCAGTCATAAAGGAACTATATGTATACATTTTGACTTACTTGGATCAAAATTTCAATGATTTGTATAGTCATGACTCTCATGTTGAAAAATCGAAAATTTTAAGAAAAGTTTTTTCTATCGAAAAATGTCAAATTTGATCACTTTTGGCTTATTTATACTTAGCCCAGTCATAAAGGACCTCTATGTATACATTTTGACTTACTTGGATCAAAATTTCAATGATTTGTATAGTCATGACATTCTAGTTGTAAGATCAGAAATTTTCAAAAAAATGTTTTTTCTATCGAAAAATGTCAAATTTGATCATTTTTGGCTTATTTCTACTTAGTCCAGTCATAAAGGACCTCTATGTATACATTTTGACTTACTTGGATCAAAATTTCAATGATTTGTATAGTCATGACTCTCATGTTGAAAAATCGAAAATTTTCAAAAAATGTTTTTTCTATCGAAAAATGTCAAATTTGATCATTTTTGGCTTATTTATACTTAGCCCAGTCATAAAGAACCTCTATGTATACATTTTGACTTACTTGGATCAAAAGTTCAATGATTTGTATAGTATTGACTCTCATATTAAAAATCGAAAATTTTCAAAAAATATTTTTTCTATCGAAAAATGTCAAATTTGATCATTTTTGGCTTATTTCAACTTAGTCCAGTCAAAAAGGACCTCTATGTATACATTTTGACTTACTTGGATCAAAATTTCAATGATTTGTATAGTCATGACATTCTAGTTGTAAAATCGGAAATTTTCAAAAAATTTTTTTTCTATCGAAAAATGTCAAATTTTATCATTTTTGGCTTATTTATACTTAGTCCAGTCATTAAGGACCTCTATGTATACATTTTGACTTACTTGGATCAAAATTTCAATGATTTGTATAGTCATGATTCTCATGTTGAAAAATCGAAAATTATCAAAAAATGTTTTTTCTATCGAAAAATGTCAAATTTGATCAGTTTTGGCTTATTTATACTTAGTCCAGCCATAAAGGACCTCTATGTATACATTTTGACTTACTTGGATCAAAATTTCAATGATTTGTATAGTCATGACTCTTATGTTGAAAAATCGAAAATTTTCAAAAAATGTTTTTTCTATCGAAAAATTCCAAATTTGATCATTTTTGGCTTATTTTTACTTAGTACAGTCATAAAGGACCTCTTTGTATACATTTTGACTTACTTGGATGAAAATTTCAATGATTTGTATAGTCATGACTTTTAATTGTAAAATCGAAAATTTTCAAAAAATGTTTTTTCTATCGAAAAATGTCGAATTTGATCATTTTTGGCTTATTTCTACTTAGTCCAGTCATAAAGGACCTCTATGTATACATTTTGATTCACTTGGATCAAAATTTCAATGATTTGTATAGTCATGACAATCTTGTTGAAAAATCGGAAATTTTCAAAAAATGTTTTTTCTATCGAAAAATGTCAAATTTGATCATCTTTGGCTTATTTATACTTAGTCCAGTCATTAAGGACCTCTATGTATACATTTTGACTTACTTGGATCAAAATTTCAATGATTTGTATAGTCATGACATTCTAGTTGTAAAATCGGAAATTTTCAAAAAATGCTTTTTCTATCGAAAAATGTCAAATTGGATCATTTTTGGCTTATTAATACTTAGTCCAGTCATAAAGTACCTCTATGTATACATTTTGACTTACTTGGATCAAAATTTCAATGATTTGTATAGTCATGACATTCTAGTTGTAAAATCAGAAATTTCCAAAAAATGTTTTTTCTATCGAAAAATGACAAATTTGATCATTTTTGGCTTATTTCTACTTAGTCCAGTCATAAAGGACCTCTATGTATACATTTTGACTTACTTGGATCAAAATATTAATGATTTGTATAGTCATGACATTCTTGTTGAAAAATCGGAAATTTTCAAAAAATGTTTTTTTCTATCGAAAAATGTCAAATTTGATCATTTTTGGCTTATTTGTACTTAGTCCAGTCATTAAGGACCTCTATGTATACATTTTGACTTACTTGGATCAAAATTTCAATGATTTGTATAGTCATAACTCTCATGTTGAAAAAGCGAAAATTTTAAAAAAAATTTTTTTTCTGTCGAAAAATGTCAAATTTGATCATTTTTGGCTTATTTATACTTAGTCTAGCCATAAAGGACCTCTATGTTTACATTTTGACTTACTTGGATCAAAATTTCAATGATTTGTATAGTCATGACATTCTAGTTGAAAAATCGAAAATTTTCAAAAAATGTTTTTTCTATCGAAAAATGTCAAATTTGATCATTTTTGGGTTATTTCTACTTAGTCCAGTCATAAAGGACCTCTATGTATACATTTTGACTTACTTGGATCAAAATTTCAATGATTTGTAAAGTCATGACTCTCATGTTGAAAAATCGAAAATTTTCAAAAAATGTTTTTTCTATCGAAAAATGTCGAATTTGATCATTTTTGGCTTATTTCTACTTAGTCCAGTCATAAAGGACCTCTATGTATACATTTTGATTCACTTGGATCAAAATTTCAATGATTTGTATAGTCATGACTCTCGTGTTGAAAAATCGAAAATTTTCAAAAAATGTTTTTTCTATCGAAAAATGTCAAATTTTATCATTTTTGGGTTATTTCTACTTAGTCCAGTCATAAAGGATATCTATGTATACATTTTGACTTACTTGGATCCAAATTTCAATAATTTGTATAGTCATGACTTTTAATTGTAAAATCGAAAATTTTCAAAAAATGTTTTTTCTATCGAAAAATGTCGAATTTGATCATTTTTGGCTTATTTCTACTTAGTCCAGTCATAAAGGACCTCTATGTATACATTTTGATTCACTTGGATCAAAATTTCAATGATTTGTATAGTCATGACTTTTAATTGTAAAATCGAAAATTTTCAAAAAATGTTTTTTCTACCGAAAAATTCCAAATTTAATCATTTTTGGCTTATTTCTACTTAGTCCAGTCATAAAGGACCTCTTAGTTTACATTTTGACTTACTTGGATCAAAATTTCAATGATTTGTATAGGCATGACATTTAATTGTAAAATCGGAAATTTTCATAAAATGTTTTATCTATCGAAAAATGTCAAATTTGATCATTTTTGGCTTATTTCTACTTAGTCCAGTCATAAAGGACCTCTATGTATACATTTTGACTTACTTGGATCAAAATTTCAATGATTTGTATAGTCATGACTCTCATGTTGAAAAATCGAAAATTTTCAAAAAATGTTTTTTCTATCGAAAAATGTCAAATTTGATCATTTTTGGCTTATTTATACTTAGTCCAGTCATAAAGGACCTCTATGTATACATTTTGACTTACTTGGATCAAAATATTAATGATTTGTATAGTCATGACATTCTTGTTGAAAAATCGGAAATTTTCAAAAAATGTTTTTTTCTATCGAAAAATGTCAAATTTGATCATTTTTGGCTTATTTGTACTTAGTCCAGTCATTAAGGACCTCTATGTATACATTTTGACTTACTTGGATCAAAATTTCAATGATTTGTATAGTCATGACATTCTAGTTGTAAAATCGGAAATTTTCAAAAAATGTTTTTTCTATCGAAAAATGTCAAATTTGAACATTTTTGGCTTATTTATACTTTGTTCAGTCATAAAGGAACTATATGTATACATTTTGACTTACTTGGATCAAAATTTCAATGATTTGTATAGTCATGACTCTCATGTTGAAAAATCGAAAATTTTAAGAAAAGTTTTTTCTATCGAAAAATGTCAAATTTGATCACTTTTGGCTTATTTATACTTAGCCCAGTCATAAAGGACCTCTATGTATACATTTTGACTTACTTGGATCAAAATTTCAATGATTTGTATAGTCATGACATTCTAGTTGTAAGATCAGAAATTTTCAAAAAATGTTTTTTCTATCGAAAAATGTCAAATTTGATCATTTTTGGCTTATTTCTACTTAGTCCAGTCATAAAGGACCTCTATGTATACATTTTGACTTACTTGGATCAAAATTTCAATGATTTGTATAGTCATGACTCTCATGTTGAAAAATCGAAAATTTTCAAAAAATGTTTTTTCTATCGAAAAATGTCAAATTTGATCATTTTTGGCTTATTTATACTTAGCCCAGTCATAAAGAACCTCTATGTATACATTTTGACTTACTTGGATCAAAAGTTCAATGATTTGTATAGTATTGACTCTCATATTAAAAATCGAAAATTTTCAAAAAATATTTTTTCTATCGAAAAATGTCAAATTTGATCATTTTTGGCTTATTTCAACTTAGTCCAGTCAAAAAGGACCTCTATGTATACATTTTGACTTACTTGGATCAAAATTTCAATGATTTGTATAGTCATGACATTCTAGTTGTAAAATCGGAAATTTTCAAAAAATTTTTTTTCTATCGAAAAATGTCAAATTTTATCATTTTTGGCTTATTTATACTTAGTCCAGTCATTAAGGACCTCTATGTATACATTTTGACTTACTTGGATCAAAATTTCAATGATTTGTATAGTCATGATTCTCATGTTGAAAAATCGAAAATTATCAAAAAATGTTTTTTCTATCGAAAAATGTCAAATTTGATCAGTTTTGGCTTATTTATACTTAGTCCAGCCATAAAGGACCTCTATGTATACATTTTGACTTACTTGGATCAAAATTTCAATGATTTGTATAGTCATGACTCTTATGTTGAAAAATCGAAAATTTTCAAAAAATGTTTTTTCTATCGAAAAATTCCAAATTTGATCATTTTTGGCTTATTTTTACTTAGTACAGTCATAAAGGACCTCTTTGTATACATTTTGACTTACTTGGATGAAAATTTCAATGATTTGTATAGTCATGACTTTTAATTGTAAAATCGAAAATTTTCAAAAAATGTTTTTTCTACCGAAAAATTCCAAATTTAATCATTTTGTGCTTATTTCTACTTAGTCCAGTCATAAAGGACCTCTTAGTATACATTTTGACTAACTTGGATCAAAATTTCAATGATTTGTATAGTCATGACATTTAATTGTAAAATCGGAAATTTTCATAAAATGTTTTATCTATCGAAAAATGTCAAATTTGATCATTTTTGGCTTATTTCTACTTATTCCAGTCATAAAGGACCTCTATGTATACATTTTGACTTACTTGGATCAAAATTTCAATGATTTGTATAGTCATGACATTCTAGTTGTAAAATCGGAAATTTTCAAAAAATGTTTTTTCTATCGAAAAATGTCAAATTTGATCATTTTTGGCTTATTTCTACTTAGTCCAGTCATAAAGGATATCTATGTATACATTTTGACTTAATTGGATCCAAATTTCAATAATTTGTATGGTCATGACATTCTAGTTGTAAAATCGGAAATTTTCAAAAAATGTTTTTTCTATCGAAAAATGTCAAATTTGATCATTTTTGGCTTATTTCTACTTAGTCCAGTCATAAAGGACCTCTATGTATACATTGTGACTTACTTGGATCAAAATTTCAATGATTTGTATAGTCATGACAATCTTGTTGAAAAATCGGAAATTTTCAAAAAATGTTTTTTCTATCGAAAAATGTCAAATTTGATCATCTTTGGCTTATTTATACTTAGTCCAGTCATTAAGGACCTCTATGTATACATTTTGACTTACTTGGATCAAAATTTCAATGATTTGTATAGTCATGACATTCTAATTGTAAAATCGGAAATTTTCAAAAAATGCTTTTTCTATCGAAAAATGTCAAATTGGATCATTTTTGGCTTATTAATACTTAGTCCAGTCATAAAGTACCTCTATGTATACATTTTGACTTACTTGGATCAAAATTTCAATGATTTGTATAGTCATGACATTCTAGTTGTAAAATCAGAAATTTCCAAAAAATGTTTTTTCTATCGAAAAATGACAAATTTGATCATTTTTGGCTTATTTCTACTTAGTCCAGTCATAAAGGACCTCTATGTATACATTTTGACTTACTTGGATCAAAATATTAATGATTTGTATAGTCATGACATTCTTGTTGAAAAATCGGAAATTTTCAAAAAATGTTTTTTTCTATCGAAAAATGTCAAATTTGATCATTTTTGGCTTATTTGTACTTAGTCCAGTCATTAAGGACCTCTATGTATACATTTTGACTTACTTGGATCAAAATTTCAATGATTTGTATAGTCATAACTCTCATGTTGAAAAAGCGAAAATTTTAAAAAAAAATTTTTTTCTGTCGAAAAATGTCAAATTTGATCATTTTTGGCTTATTTATACTTAGTCTAGCCATAAAGGACCTCTATGTTTACATTTTGACTTACTTGGATCAAAATTTCAATGATTTGTATAGTCATGACATTCTAGTTGAAAAATCGAAAATTTTCAAAAAATGTTTTTTCTATCGAAAAATGTCAAATTTGATCATTTTTGGGTTATTTCTACTTAGTCCAGTCATAAAGGACCTCTATGTATACATTTTGACTTACTTGGATCAAAATTTCAATGATTTGTAAAGTCATGACTCTCATGTTGAAAAATCGAAAATTTTCAAAAAATGTTTTTTCTATCGAAAAATGTCGAATTTGATCATTTTTGGCTTATTTCTACTTAGTCCAGTCATAAAGGACCTCTATGTATACATTTTGATTCACTTGGATCAAAATTTCAATGATTTGTATAGTCATGACTCTCGTGTTGAAAAATCGAAAATTTTCAAGAAATGTTTTTTCTATCGAAAAATGTCAAATTTTATCATTTTTGGGTTATTTCTACTTAGTCCAGTCATAAAGGATATCTATGTATACATTTTGACTTACTTGGATCCAAATTTCAATAATTTGTATAGTCATGACTTGTAATTGTAAAATCGAAAATTTTCAAAAAATGTTTTTTCTATCGAAAAATGTCGAATTTGATCATTTTTGGCTTATTTCTACTTAGTCCAGTCATAAAGGACCTCTATGTATACATTTTGATTCACTTGGATCAAAATTTCAATGATTTGTATAGTCATGACTTTTAATTGTAAAATCGAAAATTTTCAAAAAATGTTTTTTCTACCGAAAAATTCCAAATTTAATCATTTTTGGCTTATTTCTACTTAGTCCAGTCATAAAGGACCTCTTAGTTTACATTTTGACTTACTTGGATCAAAATTTCAATGATTTGTATAGGCATGACATTTAATTGTAAAATCGGAAATTTTCACAAAATGTTTTATCTATCGAAAAATGTCAAATTTGATCATTTTTGGCTTATTTCTACTTAGTCCAGTCATAAAGGACCTCTATGTATACATTTTGACTTACTTGGATCAAAATTTCAATGATTTGTATAGTCATGACTCTCATGTTGAAAAATCGAAAATTTTCAAAAAATGTTTTTTCTATCGAAAAATGTCAAATTTGATCATTTTTGGCTTATTTATACTTAGTAGAGTCATAAAGGACCTCTATGTATACATTTTAACTTTCTTGGATCAAAATTTCAATGATTTGTATAGTCATGACTCTCATGTTGAAAAATCGAAAAATTTCAAAAAATGTTTTTTCTATCGAAAAATGTCAAATTTGATCATTTTTGGCTTATTTCTACTTAGTCCAGTCATAAAGGATATCTATGTATACATTTTGACTTACTTGGATCCAAATTTCAATAATTTGTATAGTCATGACATTCTAGTTGTAAAATCGGAAATTTTCAAAAAATGTTTTTTCTATCGAAAAATGTCAAATTTGATCATTTTTGGCTTATTTCTACTTAGTCCAGTCATTAAGGACCTCTATGTATACATTGTGACTTACTTGGATCAAAATTTCAATGATTTGTATAGTTTTGAAAATCTTGTTGAAAAATCGGAAATTTTCAAAAAATGTTTTTTCTATCGAAAAATGTCAAATTTGATCATCTTTGGCTTATTTATACTTAGTCCAGTCATTAAGGACCTCTATGTATACATTTTGACTTACTTGGATCAAAATTTCAATGATTTGTATAGTCATGACATTCTAGTTGTAAAATCGGAAATTTTCAAAAAATGCTTTTTCTATCGAAAAATGTCAAATTGGATCATTTTTGGCTTATTAATACTTAGTCCAGTCATAAAGTACCTCTATGTATACATTTTGACTTACTTGGATGAAAATTTCAATGATTTGTATAGTCATGACATTCTAGTTGTAAAATCAGAAATTTCCAAAAAATGTTTTTTCTATCGAAAAATGTCAAATTTGATCATTTTTGGCTTATTTCTACTTAGTCCAGTCATAAAGGAACTCTATGTATACATTTTGACTTACTTGGATCAAAATATTAATGATTTGTATAGTCATGACATTCTTGTTGAAAAATCGGAAATTTTCAAAAAATGTTTTTTTCTATCGAAAAATGTCAAATTTGATCATTTTAGGCTTATTTGTACTTAGTCCAGTCATTAAGGACCTCTATGTATACATTTTGACTTACTTGGATCAAAATTTCAATGATTTGTATAGTCATGACATTCTAGTTGTAAGATCAGAAATTTTCAAAAAATGTTTTTTCTATCGAAAAATGTCAAATTTGATCATTTTTGGCTTATTTCTACTTAGTCCAGTCATAAAGGACCTCTATGTATACATTTTGACTTACTTGGATCAAAATTTCAATGATTTGTATAGTCATGACTCTCATGTTGAAAAATCGAAAATTTTAAGAAAAGTTTTTTCTATCGAAAAATGTCAAATTTGATCATTTTTGGCTTATTTCTACTTAGTCCAGTCATAAAGGACCTCTATGTATACATTTTGACTTACTTGGATCAAAATTTCAATGATTTGTATAGTCATGACTCTCATGTTGAAAAATCGGAAATTTTCAAAAAATGTTTTTTCTATCGAAAAATGTCAAATTTGATCATTTTTGGCTTATTTATACTTAGTCCAGTCATAAAGGACCTCTATGTATACATTTTAACTTTCTTGGATCAAAATTTCAATGATTTGTATAGTCATGACTCTCATGTTGTAAAATCGAAAAATTTCAAAAAATGTTTTTTCTATCGAAAAATGTCAAATTTGATCATTTTTGGCTTATTTCTACTTAGTCCAGTCATAAAGGACCTCTATGTATACATTTTGACTTACTTGGATCAAAATTTCAATGATTTGTACAGTCATGACTCTCATGTTGAAAAATCGAAAATTTTCAAAAAATGTTTTTTCTATCGAAAAATGTCAAATATGATCATTTTTGGCTTATTTCTTCTTAGTCCAGTCATAAAGGACCTCAATGTATACATTTTGACTTACTTGGATCAAAATTTTAATGATTTGTATAGTCATGACTCTAGTGTTGAAAAATCGAAAATTTAAAAAAATGTTTTTTCTATCGAAAAATGTCAAATTTGATCATTTTTGGCTTATTTATACTTAGTCGAGTCAAAAAAGACCTTTATGTATACATTTTGACTTACTTGGATCAAAATTTCAATGATTTGTATAGTCATGACATTCTAGTTGTAAAATCGGAAATTTTCAAAAAATGTTTTTTCTATCGAAAAATGTCAAATTTGATCATTTTTGGCTTATTTCTACTTAGTCCAGTCATTAAGGACCTCTATGTATACATTGTGACTTACTTGGATCAAAATTTCAATGATTTGTATAGTCATGACAATCTTGTTGAAAAATCGGAAATTTTCAAAAAATGTTTTTTCTATCGAAAAATGTCAAATTTGATCATCTTTGGCTTATTTATACTTAGTCCAGTCATTAAGGACCTCTATGTATACATTTTGACTTACTTGGATCAAAATTTCAATGATTTGTATAGTCATGACATTCTAGTTGTAAAATCGGAAATTTCCAAAAAATGCTTTTTCTATCGAAAAATGTCAAATTGGATCATTTTTGGCTTATTAATACTTAGTCCAGTCATAAAGTACCTCTATGTATACATTTTGACTTACTTGGATCAAAATTTCAATGATTTGTACAGTCATGACGTTCTAATTGTAAAATCAGAAATTTCCAAAAAATGTTTTTTCTATCGAAAAATGTCAAATTTGATCATTTTTGGCTTATTTCTACTTAGTCCAGTCATAAAGGACCGCTATGTAGACATTTTGACTTACTTGGATCAAAATTTCAATGATTTGTATAGTCATGACTCTCATGTTGAAAAATCGAAAATTTTCAAAAAATGTTTTTTCTATCGAAAAATGTCAAATTTGATCACTTTTGGCTTATTTATACTTAGTCCAGTCATAAAGGACCTCTATGTATACATTTTGACTTACTTGGATCAAAATTTCAATGATTTGTATAGTCATGACATTCTAGTTGTAAGATCAGAAATTTTCAAAAAATGTTTTTTCTATCGAAAAATGTCAAATTTGATCATTTTTGGCTTATTTCTACTTAGTCCAGTCATAAAGGACCTCTATGTATACATTTTGACTTACTTGGATCAAAATTTCAATGATTTGTATAGTCATGACTCTCATGTTGAAAAATCGAAAATTTTCAAAAAATGTTTTTTCTATCGAAAAATGTCAAATTTGATCATTTTTGGCTTATTTATACTTAGCCCAGTCATAAAGAACCTCTATGTATACATTTTGACTTACTTGGATCAAAAGTTCAATGATTTGTATAGTCATGACTCTCATATTAAAAATCGAAAATTTTCAAAAAATATTTTTTCTATCGAAAAATGTCAAATTTGATCATTTTTGGCTTATTTCTACTTAGTCCAGTCAAAAAGGACCTCTATGTATACATTTTGACTTACTTGGATCAAAATTTCAATGATTTGTATAGTCATGACTCTCATGTTGGAAAATCGAAAATTTTCAAAAAATGTTTTTTCTATCGAAAAATGTCAAATTTGATCATTTTTGGCTTATTTCTACTTAGTCCAGTCATAAAGGATCTGTATGTATACATTTTGACTTACTTGGATCAAAATTTCAATGATTTGTATAGTCATAACTCTCATGTTGAAAAAGCGAAAATTTTCAAAAAATTTTTTTTCTGTCGAAAAATGTCAAATTTGATCATTTTTGGCTTATTTATACTTAGTCCAGCCATAAAGGATCTCTATGTTTACATTTTGACTTACTTGGATCAAAATTTCAATGATTTGCATAGTCATGACATTCTAGTTGAAAAATCGAAAATTTTCAAAAAATGTTTTTTCTATCGAAAAATGTCAAATTTGATCATTTTTGGGTTATTTCTACTTAGTCCAGTCATAAAGGACCTCTATGTATACATTTTGACTTACTTGTATCAAAATTTCAATGATTTGTATAGTCATGACTCTCATGTTGAAAAATCGAAAATTTGCAAAAAATGTTTTTTCTATCGAAAAATGTCGAATTTGATCATTTTTGGCTTATTTCTACTTAGTCAAGTCATAAAGGACCTCTATGTATACATTTTGACTTACTTGGATCAAAATTTCAATGATTTGTATAGTCATGACTCTCATGTTGAAAAATCGAAAATTTTTAAAAAATGTTTTTTCTATCGAAAAATGTCAAATTTGATCATTTTTGGCTTATTTATACATAGTCAAGTCATAAAGGACCTCTATGTATACATTTTGACTTACTTGGATCAAAATTTCAATGATTTGTATTGTCATGACACTTTAGTTGTAAAATCGGAAATTTTCAAAAATTGTTTTTTCTATCGAAAAATGCCAAATTTGATCATTTTTGGCTTATTTATACTTAGTCCAGTCATAAAGGACCTCTTTGTATACATTTTGACTTACTTGGATCAAAATTTCAATGATTTGTATAGTCATGACTCTCATGTTGAAAAATCGAAAATTTTCAAAAAATGTTTTTTCTATCGAAAAATGTCAAATTTGATCATTTTTGGCTTATTTATACTTAGCCCAGTCATAAAGAACCTCTATGTATACATTTTGACTTACTTGGATCAAAAGTTCAATGATTTGTATAGTCATGACTCTCATATTAAAAATCGAAAATTTTCAAAAAATATTTTTTCTATCGAAAAATGTCAAATTTGATCATTTTTGGCTTATTTCTACTTAGTCCAGTCAAAAAGGACCTCTATGTATACATTTTGACTTACTTGGATCAAAATTTCAATGATTTGTATAGTCATGACTCTCATGTTGGAAAATCGAAAATTTTCAAAAAATGTTTTTTCTATCGAAAAATGTCAAATTTGATCATTTTTGGCTTATTTCTACTTAGTCCAGTCATAAAGGATCTGTATGTATACATTTTGACTTACTTGGATCAAAATTTCAATGATTTGTATAGTCATAACTCTCATGTTGAAAAAGCGAAAATTTTCAAAAAATTTTTTTTCTGTCGAAAAATGTCAAATTTGATCATTTTTGGCTTATTTATACTTAGTCCAGCCATAAAGGATCTCTATGTTTACATTTTGACTTACTTGGATCAAAATTTCAATGATTTGCATAGTCATGACATTCTAGTTGAAAAATCGAAAATTTTCAAAAAATGTTTTTTTCTATCGAAAAATGTCAAATTTGATCATTTTTGGGTTATTTCTACTTAGTCCAGTCATAAAGGACCTCTATGTATACATTTTGACTTACTTGTATCAAAATTTCAATGATTTGTATAGTCATGACTCTCATGTTGAAAAATCGAAAATTTGCAAAAAATGTTTTTTCTATCGAAAAATGTCGAATTTGATCATTTTTGGCTTATTTCTACTTAGTCAAGTCATAAAGGACCTCTATGTATACATTTTGACTTACTTGGATCAGAATTTCAATGATTTGTTTAGTCATGACATTCTAGTTGTAAAATCTGAAATTTAAAAAAAACGTTTTTTCTATCGAAAAATGTCAAATTTGATCATTTTTGGCTTATTTATACTTAGTCCAGTCATTAAGGACCTCTATGTTTACATTTTGACTTACTTGGATCAAAATTTCAATGATTTGTATAGTCATGACATTCTAGTTGAAAAATCGAAAATTTTCAAAAAATGTTTTTTCTATCGAAAAATGTCAAATTTGATCATTTTTGGGTTATTTCTACTTAGTCCAGTCATAAAGGACCTCTATGTATACATTTTGACTTACTTGGATCAAAATTTCAATGATTTGTATAGTCATGACTCTCATGTTGAAAAATCGAAAATTTTCAAAAAATGTTTTTTCTATCGAAAAATGTCAAATTTGATCATTTTTGGCTTATTTATACTTAGTCAAGTCATAAAGGACCTCTATGTATACATTTTGACTTACTTGGATCAAAATTTCAATGATTTGTTTAGTCATGACATTCTAGTTGTAAAATCTGAAATTTAAAAAAAAACGTTTTTTCTATCGAAAAATGTCAAATTTGATCATTTTTGGCTTATTTATACTTAGTCCAGTCATTAAGGACCTCTATGTATACATTTTGACTTACTTGGATCAAAATTTCAATGATTTCTATAGTTTAACTTTCATGTTAAAAAATCGAAAATTTTAAAAAAATGTTTTTTCTATCGAAAAATGTCAAATTTGATCATTTTTGGCTTATTTCTACGTAGTCCAGTCAAAAAGGACCTATATGTTTACATTTTGACTTACTTGGATCAAAATTTCAATGATTTGTATAGTCATGACATTTTAGTTGTAAAATCGAAAATTTTCAAAAAATGTTTTTCCTATCGAAAAATGTCAAATTTGATCATTTTTGGCTTATTTCTACTTAGTCCAGTCATAAAGGACCTCTATGTATACTTTTTGACTTACTTGGATCAAAATTTCAATGATTTGTATAGTCATGACATTTTAGTTGTAAATTCGGAAATTTTCAAAAATTGTTTTTTCTATCGAAAAATGCCAAATTTGATCATTTTTGGCTTATTTATACTTAGTCCAGTCATAAAGGACCTCTTTGTATACATTTTGACTTACTTGGATCAAAATTTCAATGACTTGTATAATCATGACTCTCATGTTGAAAAATCGAAAATTTTCAAAAAATGTTTTTTCTATCGAAAAATGTCAAATTTGATCATTTTTGGCTTATTGATACTTAGTCCAGTCATAAACTACCTCTATGTATACATTTTGACTTACTTGGATCAAAATTTCAATGATCATATAGCACAACAGTGCGTTAGCGTAGATAAGTAAAATGGAAAATTGAAAGGGTAATGTATGATGATGTATGATGATGTATATGTGAAATGTGAATGTTTTTGTCGTGACTATATATACAGGACATAAAATAGCCCTTTTTCACACCCTTATATCTCAGAAACTACTGGAGCTATAATGTTGAAACTTTCAACTTAAGTAGATATTGACCCTGGGACGCCGTAAATCAAAGCTCACGTTCACGGCTCTCATCGTTTCCGAGCAATAACGCGTCAAAAAACGGCCACGCCCCGAAATTTTGTTACTCACTGATATAAATTCACAGCAAAACTGAGAAATGGTAGAAAGATGCGGTTTTCATTAAAATAAATTAGAGAAAAATCATACCCCAGAAAAAATACCAAATATCAAAATTTTTAACGGGAAATGGGAAATTTCGCTAACTAAAGGTGCATTTTTAGCCCATTTAAAAATACATGGTAAAATATGAACCAATCAGAAGGCTAGTTTTTTTTCCTATACAATTTGTATGGGAAAACTTAAATACGCTTAAAAATTTGTTATTTATATAATTTTTATTAAATATTGATTAAATTTGAATAAATATTAAATAAATAATCAAAAATTAATTGTGTATTTCAATATTTCCAACTCAAAACATTATAAAAATTAAATAAAATATATCGAAAGTATAAGCCCATATCATATTCAAAGTACCATGTAGAAAACACATTAAAATGATTTTGTCACATTAATTAGGAAAATTTTAATTTGCCTTTATAGCAAAAACGGTAAGAGATAGAACAAAAGTTTAAATGCAAAAAATGTTCCTTGCATAAAATTAAACAATTCTGTATGAAAAATTTTTTTGTAAAGGTAATTTTTTTCCCGTGAAGAGCAAATAAAGTAAAATATTAAATTGCAATTTTCGGAAAAACGGTAAGAGATAGAACAAAAGTTTAAATGTAAAAAATGTTCCTTACATAAAAATAAACAACTCTTGTTTGAAACATTTTTTCGAAAAAACAATCATTTTCCCTCGAGAAAGTAAATAACCAGTCCTGTTTTTTTCGTTAATGCAAAATCCAACTATTTTTGTCCTTAAATTTAAAAAAAGTATAAATATAATTTCACAAGAAGTTTTAAACCATTTTGCTTATATATCTTGTAGTGTTTACAAGTAACCGTTGCTATGACAACGAATTTTATTTTCTTAAAAACAATGGTATTGTTATGTTCAACAATAAATAATCTTGCAACCCAATTTTGAAGCCGACACCCTCAATCGATTACGTTGAAATTTTGTAAGCACGCTGACTTTGAATGACATTGAATTTTTATGGTTGACTTAATCGAATTTTCTCGTCGCTTCCGCCATATTTTATTAAATGGAGGGGGGGGGGGGAATCTTATTACTCAATTTTAAAGTAGATATCTTCAACCGATTGAGTTGAAATTTTGTATACACGTGTAGATTTGATAACAAAACATGGTAAGGTTAGTGGCGTTATTATTTTTCCATCACTTCCACTATAATTGATTTATCTATAAATGATTCAGCTATACCGATTCTAAGGGACTTCTAAATTATAGAAAGATGCGATTTTGGACATTCGACAGAGACTTGCTTGAATTGAGGGTCAACCCATGCGCAGTACTATTACATGTAATCCTCGTGTGCGCACTAGCAATTTTTAAGGCCTACATGTGCGCAGTAACAAAATATAAATTTAGCGTATGCGCCGTTGCAAGATGCAGGATAAATGCATGCGCACAACTATAATTATTGATTAATCTGTGGGCACTTCATTTGTGATTAATTTATGCGCATTTTCAATATTTAAGGACCAAATATGCCCATTTACAAAATATAGGGTTCCCGTTTGCGCAGTTGTAATATTTAGAATCAACCCATGCGCAGTACTATTTCATGTAATCCACATGCGTGTACTAGCTATATTTAAGACCTACATGTGCGCAGTAACAAAATATAAATTCAGCGTATGCGCAGTTGCAAGATTCAGGATAAATGCATGCGCACAACTGTAATTATTGATTAATCTGTGCGCACTTCCCGGATATAATACCCAAATATGCGCACTAACAAAATATAAAGTCCCTGTATGCGCAGTTGTAATATTCAGGATCAACCCATGCGTAGTACTATTACATGTAATCCACATGAGCGCACTAGCAATATATAAGGCCTACATATGCGCAGTAGCAAAATATTAATGAAGCTAATGCGCAGTTCTAAGATTCAGGTAAAATGCATGCGCAGAACTATAATTTGAGATTAATTTATGCGCATTTTCAATATTTAAGGACCAAATATGCCCGTTTACAAAATATAAGGTCCCTGTTTGCGCAGTTCTAATATTTAGAATCAACCCATGCGCAGTAATATTTCATGTAATCCACATCCGTGCACTAGCAATATATTAGGCCTACATACGCGCAGTAAAAAAATATAAATTCAGTGTATGCGTAGTTGTAAGATTTAGGATAAATGCATGGGCCGAACTATAATTTGTGATTAATCTGTACGTACTTCCAATATATAAGACCCAAATATGCACACTTACAAAATTTAAGGTCAATGTGTGCGCAGTTGTTATATTCCAGATTATCCCATGCGCAGAACAATTATATGGGATTAAAGTGTGCGCAATACCAAAATATAAGACCCAAATATGCGCACTTACAAAATATAAGGCCCCTGTATGAGCCGTTGTAATATTCAGGATCAATCCATGTGCAGAACTATTATATGAAATCAAGCTGTGCGTATTACCCATAAATAAGGCCTAAATATTTGCAGTTACATAATATCTGTCTGTCCGTCTGCACATCTGTCTGCCAACACGATAACTCAAAAACGAAAAGAGATATTAAGATGAAATTTTTATAGCGTACTCAGGACGTAAAAAGTGAGGTCAAGTTCGTAAATGATCATTATACGTCAATTGATTCCTGGGTCTGTGGAACCCATCTTGTAAACCGTTAGAGATATAACAAAAATTTTAATGTAAAAAATATTCCTTATAAAGAAATAACCAACTTTTGCATAAAACATTTTTTCGAAAACATGACTGTTTACCCACGAGGACGCAAATTAGGCGTAAATTATATAGAATGTATTATATAATAATCAATATCAGTTATATGAAAATGAAATTTTCATTATAATATTTATAAATAACACAATTTTGAAGACAATTGTACGAGGCTCAGTATTCAACAGTAATTCAATGTATTCATAATGGTGAGTTAAAATTGTTACAAACACTTTCAACTTAAATACTATTGCCTGGCAAAAAGAAGTGATATCCCACCAAAAACATAAATGTGTAGAAAGGCGTAGATGTAATAAACTCCCAATAAACTCAATTACGTCAGCCCAAAAAAGTTGTAAAATCCCGTAGAGAAAAAAATTCTTCGAAAAAAAATTATAAAAATGGCATAAATTTATTGAGTGACTTTTCCGTAAAGAAACATTAAAGTATTACATTAGCAACTTTTCGGTGACTTCATACCTACACGCACCTGTATAGGAGAACAAAAGAAAATCGTTAACCCCCTACTATCTCCCTCCTCCCCTCTAATGTTATGACGTTATAATTTTTTCACAACTTTTATTAAACATCAAAATTTAAATTTAAACAATCAAAGTATTCTTTAGATTAAAGTCAAGCACCTACTTAACAAAGGCCTAATTTTTTTTACTAAAGTACGAAAATTATTGGTTTAAATTTCTTGTGTAAGTTTCTCCTTAGTACGTATTTATTTAATATTTTACTTCGCAAGTTTTCGGAATACAAAAAACGAATCTAAAAATAAAAAAAACTTGCGAAGTAAAATATTAAATAAATACGTACTAAGGAGAAACTTACACAAGAAATTTAAACCAATAATTTTCGTACTTTAGTAAAAAAAATTAGGCCTTTGTTAAGTAGGTGCTTGACTTTAATCTAAAGAATACTTTGATTGTTTAAATTTAAATTTTGATGTTTAATAAAAGTTGTGAAAAAATTATAACGTCATAACATTAGAGGGGAGGAGGGAGATAGTAGGGGGTTAACGATTTTCTTTTGTTCTCCTATACAGGTGCGTGTAGGTATGAAGTCACCGAAAAGTTGCTAATGTAATACTTTAATGTTTCTTTACGGAAAAGTTACTCAATAAATTTATGCCATTTTTATAATTTTTTTTCGAAGAATTTTTTTCTCTACGGGATTTCACAACTTTTTTGGGCTGACGTAATTGAGTTTATTGGGAGTTTATTACATCTACGCCTTTCTACACATTTATGTTTTTGGTGGGATTTGTATTGTCATGACATTTTAGTTGTAAAATCGGAAATTTTCAAAAAATGTTTTTTCTATCGAAAAATGTCAAATTTGATCATTTTTGGCTTATTTATACTTAGTCCAGTCATAAAGGACTTCTTTGTATACATTTTGACTTACTTGGATCAAAATTTTAATGATTTGTATAGTCATGACATTTTAGTTGTAAATTCGTAAATTTTCAAAAATTGTTTTTTCTATCGAAAAATTCCAAATTTGATCATTTTTGGCTTATTTATACTTAGTCCAGTCATAAAGGACCTCTTTGTATACATTTTGACTTACTTGTATCAAAATTTCAATGATTTGTATAGTCATGACTTTCATGTTGAAAAATCGAAAATTTTCAAAAAATGTTTTTTCTATCGAAAAATGTCAAATTTGATCATTTTTGGCTTATTTATACTTAGTCCAGTCATAAAGGACCTCTATGTATACATTTTGACTTACTTGGATCAAAATTTCAATGATTTGTATAGTCATGACTCTCATGTTGGAAAATCGAAAATTTTCATAAAATGTTTTTTCTATCGAAAAATGTCAAATTTGATCATTTTTGGCTTATTTCTACTTAGTCCAGTCATAAAGGATCTGTATGTATACATTTTGACTTACTTGGATCAAAATTTCAATGATTTGTATAGTCATGACTCTCATGTTGAAAAATCGAAAATTTTCAAAAAATGTTTTTTTCTATCGAAAAATGTCAAATTTGATCATTTTTGGCTTATTTCTTCTTATTCCAGTCATAAAGGACCTCTATGTATACATTTTGACTTACTTGGATCAAAATTTCAATGATTTGTATAGTCATAACTCTCATGTTGAAAAAGCGAAAATTTTCAAAAAAATTTTTTTTCTGTCGAAAAATGTCAAATTTGATCATTTTTGGCTTATTTATACTTAGTCCAGCCATAAAGGACCTCTATGTTTGTATTTTGACTTACTTGGATCAAAATTTCAATGATTTGTATAGTCATGACATTCTAGTTGAAAAATCGAAAATTTTCAAAAAATGTTTTTTCTATCGAAAAATGTCAAATTTGATCATTTTTGGCCTATTTATACTTAGTCCAGTCATAAAGGACCTCTATGTATACATTTTGACTTACTTGGATCAAAATTTCAATGATTTGTTAAGTCATGACATTCTAGTTGTAAAATCTGAAATTTAAAAAAAATGTATTTTCTATCGAAAAATGTCAAATTTGATCATTTTTGGCTTATTTATACTTAGTCCAGTCAGAAAGGACCTCTTTGTATACATTTTGACTTACTTGGATCAAAATTTCAATGATTTGTATAGTCATGACTCTCATGTTGAAAAATCGAAAATTTTCAAAAAACATTTTTTCTATCGAAAAATGTCAAATTTGATCATTTTTGGCTTATTTATACTTAGTCCAGTCATTAAGGACCTCTATGTATAAATTTTGACTTACTTGGATCAAAATTTCAATGATTTGTATAGTCATGACTCTCATGTTGAAAATCGAAAATTTTCAAAAAATGTTTTTTCTATCGAAAAATGTTAAATTTGATCATTTTTGGCTTATTCATACTTAGTCCAGTCATAAAGGACCTCTATGTATACATTTTGACTTACTTGGATCAAAATTTCAATGATTTGTATAGTCATGACATTCTAGTTGTAAAATCAAAAATTTTCAAAAAATGTTTTTTCTATCGAAAAATGTCAAATGTGATCATTTTTGGCTTATTTATACTTAGTCCAGTCATAAAGAACCTCTTTGTATACATTTTGACTTACTTGGATCAAAATTTCAATGATTTGTATAGTCATGACTCTCATTTTGAAAAATCGAAAATTTTCAAAAAATGTTTTTTCTATCGAAAAATGTCAAATTTGATAAGTTTTGGCTTATTTATACTAAGTCCAGTCATAAAGGACCTCTATGTATACATTTTGACTTACTTGGATAAAAATTTCAAATATTTGTATAGTCATGACTCTCATGTTGAAAAATCGAAAATTTTCAAAAAATGTTTTTTCTAGCGAAAAATGTCAAATTTGATCATTTTTGGCTTATTTCAACGTAGTCCAGTCAAAAAGGACCTCTATGTATACATTTTGACTTACTTGGATCAAAATTTCAATGATTTGTATAGTCATGACTCTCATGTTGAAAAATCGAAAATTTTCAAAAAATGTTTTTTCTATCGAAAAATGTCAAATGTGATCATTTTTGGCTTATTTATACTTAGTCCAGTCATAAAGAACCTCTATGTATACATTTTGACTTACTTGGATCAAAATTTCAATGATTTGTATAGTCATGACTCTCATGTTAAAAAATCAAAAATTTTAAAAAAATGTTTTTTCTATCGAAAAATGTCAAATTTGATCATTTTTGGCTTATTTCTACGTATTCCAGTCAAAAAGGACGTATATGTTTACATTTTGACTTACTTGGATCAAAATTTCAATGATTTGTATAGTCATGACATTTTAGTTGTAAAATCGAAAATTTTCAAAAAATGTTTTTCCTATCGAACAATGTCAAATTTGATCATTTTTGGCTTATTTATAATTAGTCCAGTCATAAAGGACCTCTATGTATACATTTTGACTTACTTGGATCAAAATTTCAATGATTTGTATAGTCATGACATTTTAGTTGTAAATTCGGAAATTTTCAAAAATGGTTTTTTCTATCGAAAAATGCCAAATTTGATCATTTTTGGCTTATTTATACTTAGTCCAGTCATAAAGGACCTCTATGTATACATTTTGACTTACTTGGATAAAAATTTCAAATATTTGTATAGTCATGACTCTCATGTTGAAAAATCGAAAATTTTCAAAAAATGTTTTTTCTATCGAAAAATGCCAAATTTGATCATTTTTGGCTTATTTATACTTAGTCCAGTCATAAAGGACCTCTATGTATACATTTTGCCTTACTTGGATCAAAATTTCAATGATTTGTATAGTCATGACTCTCATGTTGAAAAATCGAAAATTTTCAAAAAATGTTTTTTTCTATCAAAAATTGTCAAATTTGATCATTTTTGGCTTATTTATACTTAGGCCAGTCATAAAGGACTTCTATGTATACATTTCGACTTACTTGGATCAAAATTTCAATGATTTATATAGTCATGACATTTTAGTTGTAAATTCGGAAATTTTCAAAAATTGTTTTTTCTATCGAAAAATGCCAAATTTGATCATTTTTGGCTTATTTATACTTAGTCCAGTCATAAAGGACCTCTTTGTATACATTTTGACTTACTTGTATCAAACTTTCAATGATTTGTATAGTCATGACTCTCATGTTGAAAAATCGAAAATTTTCAAAAAATGTTTTTTCTATCGAAAAATGTCAAATTTGATCATTTTTGGCTAATTTATACTTAGTCCAGTCATAAAGGACCTCGATGTATTCATTTTGACTTACTTGGATCAAAATTTCAATGATTTGTATAGTCATGACTCTCATGTTAAAAATTGGAAATTTTCAAAAAATGTTTTTTCTATCGAAAAATGTCAAATTTGATCATTTTTGGCTTATTTATACTTAGTCCAGTCATAAAGGACCTCTATGTATACATTTTGACTTACTTGGATCAAAATTTCAATGATTTGTATAGTCATGACTCTCATGTTGAAAAATCGAAAATTTTCAAAAAATGTTTTTTCTATCAAAAATTGTCAAATTTGATCATTTTTGGCTTATTTATACTTAGGCCAGTCATAAAGGACTTCTATGTATACATTTCGACTTACTTGGATCAAAATTTCAATGATTTATATAGTCATGACATTTTAGTTGTAAATTCGGAAATTTTCAAAAATTGTTTTTTCTATCGAAAAATGCCAAATTTGATCATTTTTGGCTTATTTATACTTAGTCCAGTCATAAAGGACCTCTTTGTATACATTTTGACTTACTTGTATCAAAATTTCAATAATTTGTATAGTCATGACTCTCATGTTGAAAAATCGAAAATATTCAAAAAATGTTTTTTCTATCGAAAAATGTCAAATTTGATCATTTTTGGCTTTTTTATACTTAGTTTAGTCATAAAGGACCTCTTTGTATACATTTTGACTTACTTGGATCAAAATTTCAATGAATTGTATAGTCATGACTCTCATGTTGAAAAATCGAAAATTTTCAAAAAATGTTTTTTCTATCGAAAAATGTCAAATTTGATCATTTTTGGCCAAATGTATACTTAGTCCAGTCATAAAGGACCTCGATGTATTCATTTTGCCTTACTTGGATCAAAATTTCAATGATTTGTATAGTCATGACTCTCATGTTAAAAATCGGAAATTTTCAAAAAATGTTTTTTCTATCGAAAAATGTCAAATTTGATCATTTTTGGCTTATTTCTACTTAGTTTAGTCATAAAGGACCTCTATGTATACATTTTGACTTACTTGGATCAAAATTTCAATGATTTGTATTGTCATGACATTTTAGTTGTAAAATCGGAAATTTTCAAAAAATGTTTTTTCTATCGAAAAATGTCAAATTTGATCATTTTTGGCCTATTTATACTTAGTCCAGTCATAAAGGACCTCTATGTATACATTTTGACTTACTTGGATCAAAATTTCAATGATTTGTTAAGTCATGACATTCTAGTTGTAAAATCTGAAATTTAAAAAAAATGTATTTTCTATCGAAAAATGTCAAATTTGATCATTTTTGGCTTATTTATACTTAGTCCAGTCATAAAGGACCTCTTTGTATACATTTTGACTTACTTGGATCAAAATTTCAATGATTTGTATAGTCATGACTCTCATGTTGAAAATCGAAAATTTTCAAAAAATGTTTTTTCTATCGAAAAATGTTAAATTTGATCATTTTTGGCTTATTCATACTTAGTCCAGTCATAAAGGACCTCTATGTATACATTTTGACTTACTTGGATCAAAATTTCAATGATTTGTATAGTCATGACATTCTAGTTGTAAAATCAAAAATTTTCAAAAAATGTTTTTTCTATCGAAAAATGTCAAATGTGATCATTTTTGGCTTATTTATACTTAGTCCAGTCATAAAGAACCTCTTTGTATACATTTTGACTTACTTGGATCAAAATTTCAATGATTTGTATAGTCATGACTCTCATTTTGAAAAATCGAAAATTTTCAAAAAATGTTTTTTCTATCGAAAAATGTCCAATTTGATAAGTTTTGGCTTATTTATACTAAGTCCAGTCATAAAGGACCTCTATGTATACATTTTGACTTACTTGGATCAAAATTTCAACGATTTGTATAGTCATGACTCTCATGTTGAAAAATCGAAAATTTTCAAAAAATGTTTTTTCTATCGAAAAATGTCAAATGTGATCATTTTTGGCTTATTTATACTTAGTCCAGTCATAAAGAACCTCTATGTATACATTTGGACTTACTTGGATCAAAATTTCAATGATTTGTATAGTCATGACTCTCATGTTAAAAAATCAAAAATTTTAAAAAAATGTATTTTCTATCGAAAAATGTCAAATTTGATCATTTTTGGCTTATTTGTACGTATTCCAGTCAAAAAGGACGTATATGTTTACATTTTGACTTACTTGGATCAAAATTTCAATGATTTGTATAGTCATGACATTTTAGTTGTAAAATCGAAAATTTTCAAAAAATGTTTTTCCTATCGAACAATGTCAAATTTGATCATTTTTGGCTTATTTATAATTAGTCCAGTCATAAAGGACCTCTATGTATACATTTTGACTTACTTGGATCAAAATTTCAATGATTTGTATAGTCATGACATTTTAGTTTTAAATTCGGAAATTTTCAAAAATGGTTTTTTCTATCGAAAAATGCCAAATTTGATCATTTTTGGCTTATTTATACTTAGTCCAGTCATAAAGGACCTCTATGTATACATTTTGACTTACTTGGATAAAAATTTCAAATATTTGTATAGTCATGACTCTCATGTTGAAAAATCGAAAATTTTCAAAAAATGTTTTTTCTATCGAAAAATGTCAAATTTGATCATTTTTGGCCTATTTATACTTAGTCCAGTCATAAAGGACCTCTATGTATACATTTTGACTTACTTGGATCAAAATTTCAATGATTTGTATAGTCATGACATTCTAGTTGTAAAATCGGAAATCTTCAAAAAATGTTTTTTCTATCGAAAAATGTCAAATTTGATCATTTTTGGCTTATTTATACTTAGTCCAGTCATAAAGAACCTCTATGTATACATTTTGACTTACTTGGATCAAAATTTCAATGATTTGTATAGTCATGACTCTCATGTTGAAAAATCGAAAATTTTCAAAAAATGTTTTTTCTATCAAAAATTGTCAAATTTGATCATTTTTGGCTTATTTATACTTAGTCCAGTCATAAAGGACCTCTATGTATACATTTTGACTTACTTGGATCAAAATTTCAATGATTTGTATTGTCATGACATTTTAGTTGTAAAATCGGAAATTTTCAAAAAATGTTTTTTCTATCGAAAAATGTCAAATTTGATCATTTTTGGCTTACTTATACTTGGTCCAGTCATAAAGGACTTCTATGTATACATTTTGACTTACTTGGATCAAAATTTCAATGATTTGTATAGTCATGACATTTTAGTTGTAAATTCGGAAATTTTCAAAAATTGTTTTTTCTATCGAAAAATGTCAAATTTGATCATTTTTGGCTTATTTATACTTAGTCCAGTCATAAAGGACCTCTATGTATACATTTTGATTTACTTGGATCAAAATTTCAATGAATTGTATAGTCATGACTCTCATGTTGAAAAATCGAAAATTTTCAAAAAATGTTTTTTCTATCGAAAAATGTCAAATTTGATCATTTTTGGCTAATTTATACTTAGTCCAGTCATAAAGGACCTCTATGTATACATTTTGATTTACTTGGATCAAAATTTCAATGAATTGTATAGTCATGACTCTCATGTTGAAAAATCGAAAATTTTCAAAAAATGTTTTTTCTATCGAAAAATGTCAAATTTGATCATTTTTGGCTAATTTATACTTAGTCCAGTCATAAAGGACCTCTATGTATACATTTTGACTTACTAGGATCAAAATTTCAATGATTTGTATAGTCATGACTCTCATGTTTAAAAATCGAAATTTTTCAAAAAATGTTTTTTCTATCGAAAAATGTCAAATTTGATCATTTTTGGCTTATTTATACTTAGTCCAGTCATAAAGGACCTCTATGTATACATTTTGACTTACTTGGATCAAAATTTAAGATTTTTATAGTCATGACTCTCATGTTGAAAAATCGAAAATTTTCAAAAAATGTTTTTTCTATAGAAAAATGTCAAATTTGATCATTTTTGGCTTATTTCTACTTAGTCCAGTCATAAAGGACCTCTATGTATACTTTTTGACTTACTTGAATCAAAATTTCAATGATTTGTATAGTCATGACATTCTAGTTGTAAAATCGGAAATTTCCAAAAAATGTTTTTTCTATCGAAAAATGTCAAATTTGATCATTTTTGGCTTATTTATACTTAGTCCAGTCATAAAGGACCTCTTTGTATACATTTTGACTTACTTGGATCAAAATTTCAATGATTTGTATAGTCATGACTCTCATGTTAAAAATCGGAAATTTTCAAAAAATGTTTTTTCTATCGAAAAATGTCAAATTTGATCATTTTTGGCATATTTCTACTTAGTTTAGTCATAAAGGACCTCTATGTATACATTTTGACTTACTTGGATCAAAATTTCAATGATTTGTATAGTCATGACTCTCATGTTAAAAAATCAAAAATTTTAAAAAAATGTTTTTTCTATCGAAAAATGTCAAATATGATCATTTTTGGCTTATTTCTACGTATTCCAGTCAAAAACGACCTCTATGTATACATTTTGACTTACTTGGATCAAAATTTCAATGATTTGTATAGTCATGACTCTCATGTTGAAAAATCGAAAATTTTCAAAAAATGTTTTTTCTATCAAAAATTGTCAAATTTGATCATTTTTGGCTTATTTATACATAGTCAAGTCATAAAGGACCTCTATGTATACATTTTGACTTACTTGGATCAAAATTTCAATGATTTGTATTGTCATGACACTTTAGTTGTAAAATCGGAAATTTTCAAAAATTGTTTTTTCTATCGAAAAATGCCAAATTTGATCATTTTTGGCTTATTTATACTTAGTCCAGTCATAAAGGACCTCTTTGTATACATTTTGACTTACTTGTATCAAAATTTCAATGATTTGTATAGTCATGACTCTCATGTTGAAAAATCGAAAATTTTCAAAAAATGTTTTTTCTATCGAAAAATGTCAAATTTGATCATTTTTGGCTTATTTATACTTAGTTTAGTCATAAAGGACCTCTATGTATACATTTTGACTTACTTGGATCAAAATTTCAATGAATTGTATAGTCATGACTCTCATGTTGAAAAATCAAAAATTTTCAAAAAATGTTTTTTCTATCGAAAAATGTCAAATTTGATCATTTTTGGCTTATTTCTACTTAGTTTAGTCATAAAGGACCTCTATGTATACATTTTGACTTACTTGGATCAAAATTTCAATGATTTGTATAGTCATGACTCTCATGTTGAAAAATCGGAAATTTTCAAAAAATGTTTTTTCTATCGAAAAATGTCAAATTTGATCATTTTTGGCTTATTTCTACTTAGTCCAGTCATAAAGGACCTCTATGTATACATTTTGACTTACTTGGATCAAAATTTCAATGATTTGTATAGTCATGACATTCTAGTTGTAAAATCGGAAATTTTCAAAAAATGTTTTTTCTATCGAAAAATGTCAAATTTGATCATTTTTGGCTTATTTATACTTAGTCCAGTCATAAAGGACCTCTATGTATACATTTTGACTTACTTGGATCAAAATTTCAATGATTTGTATAGTCATGACTCTCATGTTGAAAAATCGAAAATTTTCAAAAAATGTTTTTTCTATCAAAAATTGTCAAATTTGATCATTTTTGGCTTATTTATACTTAGTCCAGTCATAAAGGACCTCTATGTATACATTTTGACTTACTTGGATCAAAATTTCAATGATTTGTATTGTCATGACATTTTAGTTGTAAAATCGGAAATTTTCAAAAAATGTTTTTTCTATCGAAAAATGTCAAATTTGATCATTTTTGGCTTATTTATACTTAGTCCAGTCATAAAGGACTTCTATGTATACATTTTGACTTACTTGGATCAAAATTTCAATGATTTGTATAGTCATGACATTTTAGTTGTAAATTCGGAAATTTTCAAAAATTGTTTTTTCTATCGAAAAATGTCAAATTTGATCATTTTTGGCTTATTTATACTTAGTCCAGTCATAAAGGACTTCTATGTATACATTTTGACTTACTTGTATCAAAATTTCAATGATTTGTATAGTCATGACTCTCATGTTGAAAAATCGAAAATTTTCAAAAAATGTTTTTTCTATCGAAAAATGTCAAATTTGATCATTTTTGGCTTATTTATACTTAGTCCAGTCATAAAGGACCTCTATGTATACATTTTGATTTACTTGGATCAAAATTTCAATGAATTGTATAATCATGACTCTCATGTTGAAAAATCGAAAATTTTCAAAAAATGTTTTTTCTATCGAAAAATGTCAAATTTGATCATTTTTGGCTAATTTATACTTAGTCCAGTCATAAGGGACCTCTATGTATACATTTTGACTTACTAGGATCAAAATTTCAATGATTTGTATAGTCATGACTCTCATGTTTAAAAATCGAAATTTTTCAAAAAATGTTTTTTCTATCGAAAAATGTCAAATTTGATCATTTTTGGCTTATTTATACTTAGTCCAGTCATAAAGGACCTCTATGTATACATTTTGACTTACTTGGATCAAAATTTAAGATTTGTATAGTCATGACTCTCATGTTGAAAAATCGAAAATTTTCAAAAAATGTTTTTTCTATAGAAAAATGTCAAATTTGATCATTTTTGGCTTATTTCTACTTAGTCCAGTCATAAAGGACCTCTATGTATACTTTTTGACTTACTTGAATCAAAATTTCAATGATTTGTATAGTCATGACATTCTAGTTGTAAAATCGGAAATTTCCAAAAAATGTTTTTTCTATCGAAAAATGTCAAATTTGATCATTTTTGGCTTATTTATACTTAGTCCAGTCATAAAAGACCTCTTTGTATACATTTTGACTTACTTGGATCAAAATTTCAATGATTTGTATAGTCATGACTCTCATGTTAAAAATCGGAAATTTTCAAACATGTTTTTTCTATCGAAAAATGTCAAATTTGATCATTTTTGGCATATTTCTACTTAGTTTAGTCATAAAGGACCTCTATGTATACATTTTGACTTACTTGGACCAAAATTTCAATGATTTGTATAGTCATGACTCTCATGTTAAAAAATCAAAAATTTTAAAAAAATGTTTTTTCTATCGAAAAATGTCAAATTTGATCATTTTTGGCTTATTTCTACGTATTCCAGTCAAAAAGGACCTCTTTGTATACATTTTGACTTACTTGGATCAAAATTTCAATGATTTGTATAGTCATGACTCTCATGTTGAAAAATCGAAAATTTTCAAAAAATGTTTTTTCTATCAAAAATTGTCAAATTTGATCATTTTTGGCTTATTTATACTTAGTCCAGTCATAAAGGACCTCTATGTATACATTTTGACTTACTTGGATCAAAATTTCAATGATTTGTATTGTCATGACATTTTAGTTGTAAAATCGGAAATTTTCAAAAAATGTTTTTTCTATCGAAAAATGTCAAATTTGATCATTTTTGGCTTATTTATACTTAGGCCAGTCATAAAGGACTTCTATGTATACATTTTGACTTACTTGGATCAAAATTTCAATGATTTATATAGTTATGACATTTTAGTTGTAAATTCGGAAATTTTCAAAAATTGTTTTTTCTATCGAAAAATGCCAAATTTGATCATTTTTGGCTTATTTATACTTAGTCCAGTCATAAAGGACCTCTTTGTATACATTTTGACTTACTTGTATCAAAATTTCAATGATTTGTATAGGCATGACTCTCATGTTGAAAAATCGAAAATTTTCAAAAAATGTTTTTTCTATCGAAAAATGTCAAATTTGATCATTTTTGGCTTATTTATACTTAGTTTAGTCATAAAGGACCTCTATGTATACATTTTGACTTACTTGGATCAAAATTTCAATGAATTGTATAGTCATGACTCTCATGTTGAAAAATCAAAAATTTTCAAAAAATGTTTTTTCTATCGAAAAATGTCAAATTTGATCATTTTTGGCTAATTTATACTTAGTCCAGTCATAAAGGACCTCTATGTATTCATTTTGACTTACTTGGATCAAAATTTCAATGATTTGTATAGTCATGACTCTCATGTTAAAAATCGGAAATTTTCAAAAAATGTTTTTTCTATCGAAAAATGTCAAATTTGATCATTTTTGGCTTATTTATACTTAGTCCAGTCATAAAGGACCTCTATGTATACATTTTGACTTACTTGGATCAAAATTTCAATGATTTGTATAGTCATGACTCTCATGTTGAAAAATCGAAAATTTTCAAAAAATGTTTTTTCTATCAAAAATTGTCAAATTTGATCATTTTTGGCTTATTTATACTTAGTCCAGTCATAAAGGACCTCTATGTATACATTTTGACTTACTTGGATCAAAATTTCAATGATTTGTATTGTCATGACATTTTAGTTGTAAAATCGGAAATTTTCAAAAAATGTTTTTTCTATCGAAAAATGTCAAATTTGATCATTTTTGGCTTACTTATACTTAGTCCAGTCATAAAGGACTTCTATGTATACATTTTGACTTACTTGGATCAAAATTTCAATGATTTGTATAGTCATGACATTTTAGTTGTAAATTCGGAAATTTTCAAAAATTGTTTTTTCTATCGAAAAATGCCAAATTTGATCATTTTTGGCTTATTTATACTTAGTCCAGTCATAAAGGACCTCTTTGTATACATTTTGACTTACTTGTATCAAAATTTCAATGATTTGTATAGTCATGACTCTCATGTTGAAAAATCGAAAATTTTCAAAAAATGTTTTTTCTATCGAAAAATGTCAAATTTGATCATTTTTGGCATATTTCTACTTAGTTTAGTCATAAAGGACCTCTATGTATACATTTTGACTTACTTGGATCAAAATTTCAATGATTTGTATAGTCATGACTCTCATGTTAAAAAATCAAAAATTTTAAAAAATGTTTTTTCTATCGAAAAATGTCAAATTTGATCATTTTTGGCTTATTTCTACGTATTCCAGTCAAAAAGGACCTCTATGTATACATTTTGACTTACTTGGATCAAAATTTCAATGATTTGTATAGTCATGACTCTCATGTTGAAAAATCGAAAATTTTCAAAAAATGTTTTTTCTATCAAAAATTGTCAAATTTGATCATTTTTGGCTTATTTATACTTAGTCCAGTCATAAAGGACCTCTATGTATACATTTTGACTTACTTGGATCAAAATATCAATGATTTGTATTGTCATGACATTTTAGTTGTAAAATCGGAAATTTTCAAAAAATGTTTTTTCTATCGAAAAATGTCAAATTTGATCATTTTTGGCTTATTTATACTTAGGCCAGTCATAAAGGACTTCTATGTATACATTTTGAATTACTTGGATCAAAATTTCAATGATTTATATAGTCATGACATTTTAGTTGTAAATTCGGAAATTTTCAAAAATTGTTTTTTCTATCGAAAAATGCCAAATTTGATCATTTTTGGCTTATTAATACTTAGTCCAGTCATAAAGGACCTCTTTGTATACATTTTGACTTACTTGTATCAAAATTTGAATGATTTGTATAGTCATGACTCTCATGTTGAAAAATCGAAAATTTTCAAAAAATGTTTTTTCTATCGAAAAATGTCAAATTTGATCATTTTTGGCTTATTTATACTTAGTCCAGTCATAAAGGACCTCTATGTATACATTTTGACTTACTTGGATCAAAATTTCAATGATTTGTATAGTCATGACTCTCATGTTGGAAAATCGAAAATTTTCATAAAATGTTTTTTCTATCGAAAAATGTCAAATTTGATCATTTTTGGCTTATTTCTACTTAGTCCAGTCATAAAGGATCTGTATGTATACATTTTGACTTACTTGGATCAAAATTTCAATGATTTGTATAGTCATGACTCTCATGTTGAAAAATCGAAAATTTTCAAAAAATGTTTTTTCTATCGAAAAATGTCAAATTTGATCATTTTTGGCTTATTTCTTCTTATTCCAGTCATAAAGGACCTCTATGTATACATTTTGACTTACTTGGATCAAAATTTCAATGATTTGTATAGTCATAACTCTCATGTTGAAAAAGCGAAAATTTTCAAAAAAATTTTTTTTCTGTCGAAAAATGTCAAATTTGATCATTTTTGGCTTATTTATACTTAGTCCAGCCATAAAGGACCTCTATGTTTGTATTTTGACTTACTTGGATCAAAATTTCAATGATTTGTATAGTCATGACATTCTAGTTGAAAAATCGAAAATTTTCAAAAAATGTTTTTTCTATCGAAAAATGTCAAATTTGATCATTTTTGGCCTATTTATACTTAGTCCAGTCATAAAGGACCTCTATGTATACATTTTGACTTACTTGGATCAAAATTTCAATGATTTGTTAAGTCATGACATTCTAGTTGTAAAATCTGAAATTTAAAAAAAATGTATTTTCTATCGAAAAATGTCAAATTTGATCATTTTTGGCTTATTTATACTTAGTCCAGTCAGAAAGGACCTCTTTGTATACATTTTGACTTACTTGGATCAAAATTTCAATGATTTGTATAGTCATGACTCTCATGTTGAAAAATCGAAAATTTTCAAAAAAAATTTTTTCTATCGAAAAATGTCAAATTTGATCATTTTTGGCTTATTTATACTTAGTCCAGTCATTAAGGACCTCTATGTATAAATTTTGACTTACTTGGATCAAAATTTCAATGATTTGTATAGTCATGACTCTCATGTTGAAAATCGAAAATTTTCAAAAAATGTTTTTTCTATCGAAAAATGTTAAATTTGATCATTTTTGGCTTATTCATACTTAGTCCAGTCATAAAGGACCTCTATGTATACATTTTGACTTACTTGGATCAAAATTTCAATGATTTGTATAGTCATGACATTCTAGTTGTAAAATCAAAAATTTTCAAAAAATGTTTTTTCTATCGAAAAATGTCAAATGTGATCATTTTTGGCTTATTTATACTTAGTCCAGTCATAAAGAACCTCTTTGTATACATTTTGACTTACTTGGATCAAAATTTCAATGATTTGTATAGTCATGACTCTCATGTTGAAAAATCGAAAATTTTCAAAAAATGTTTTTTCTAGCGAAAAATGTCAAATTTGATCATTTTTGGCTTATTTCAACGTAGTCCAGTCAAAAAGGACCTCTATGTATACATTTTGACTTACTTGGATCAAAATTTCAATGATTTGTATAGTCATGACTCTCATGTTGAAAAATCGAAAATTTTCAAAAAATGTTTTTTCTATCGAAAAATGTCAAATGTGATCATTTTTGGCTTATTTATACTTAGTCCAGTCATAAAGAACCTCTATGTATACATTTTGACTTACTTGGATCAAAATTTCAATGATTTGTATAGTCATGACTCTCATGTTAAAAAATCAAAAATTTTAAAAAAATGTTTTTTCTATCGAAAAATGTCAAATTTGATCATTTTTGGCTTATTTCTACGTATTCCAGTCAAAAAGGACGTATATGTTTACATTTTGACTTACTTGGATCAAAATTTCAATGATTTGTATAGTCATGACATTTTAGTTGTAAAATCGAAAATTTTCAAAAAATGTTTTTCCTATCGAACAATGTCAAATTTGATCATTTTTGGCTTATTTATAATTAGTCCAGTCATAAAGGACCTCTATGTATACATTTTGACTTACTTGGATCAAAATTTCAATGATTTGTATAGTCATGACATTTTAGTTGTAAATTCGGAAATTTTCAAAAATGGTTTTTTCTATCGAAAAATGCCAAATTTGATCATTTTTGGCTTATTTATACTTAGTCCAGTCATAAAGGACCTCTATGTATACATTTTGACTTACTTGGATAAAAATTTCAAATATTTGTATAGTCATGACTCTCATGTTGAAAAATCGAAAATTTTCAAAAAATGTTTTTTCTATCGAAAAATGCCAAATTTGATCATTTTTGGCTTATTTATACTTAGTCCAGTCATAAAGGACCTCTATGTATACATTTTGCCTTACTTGGATCAAAATTTCAATGATTTGTATAGTCATGACTCTCATGTTGAAAAATCGAAAATTTTCAAAAAATGTTTTTTCTATAAAAAATTGTCAAATTTGATCATTTTTGGCTTATTTATACTTAGGCCAGTCATAAAGGACTTCTATGTATACATTTCGACTTACTTGGATCAAAATTTCAATGATTTATATAGTCATGACATTTTAGTTGTAAATTCGGAAATTTTCAAAAATTGTTTTTTCTATCGAAAAATGCCAAATTTGATCATTTTTGGCTTATTTATACTTAGTCCAGTCATAAAGGACCTCTTTGTATACATTTTGACTTACTTGTATCAAAATTTCAATGATTTGTATAGTCATGACTCTCATGTTGAAAAATCGAAAATTTTCAAAAAATGTTTTTTCTATCGAAAAATGTCAAATTTGATCATTTTTGGCTAATTTATACTTAGTCCAGTCATAAAGGACCTCGATGTATTCATTTTGACTTACTTGGATCAAAATTTCAATGATTTGTATAGTCATGACTCTCATGTTAAAAATTGGAAATTTTCAAAAAATGTTTTTTCTATCGAAAAATGTCAAATTTGATCATTTTTGGCTTATTTATACTTAGTCCAGTCATAAAGGACCTCTATGTATACATTTTGACTTACTTGGATCAAAATTTCAATGATTTGTATAGTCATGACTCTCATGTTGAAAAATCGAAAATTTTCAAAAAATGTTTTTTCTATCAAAAATTGTCAAATTTGATCATTTTTGGCTTATTTATACTTAGGCCAGTCATAAAGGACTTCTATGTATACATTTCGACTTACTTGGATCAAAATTTCAATGATTTATATAGTCATGACATTTTAGTTGTAAATTCGGAAATTTTCAAAAATTGTTTTTTCTATCGAAAAATGCCAAATTTGATCATTTTTGGCTTATTTATACTTAGTCCAGTCATAAAGGACCTCTTTGTATACATTTTGACTTACTTGTATCAAAATTTCAATAATTTGTATAGTCATGACTCTCATGTTGAAAAATCGAAAATTTTCAAAAAATGTTTTTTCTATCGAAAAATGTCAAATTTGATCATTTTTGGCCAAATGTATACTTAGTCCAGTCATAAAGGACCTCGATGTATTCATTTTGCCTTACTTGGATCAAAATTTCAATGATTTGTATAGTCATGACTCTCATGTTAAAAATCGGAAATTTTCAAAAAATGTTTTTTCTATCGAAAAATGTCAAATTTGATCATTTTTGGCTTATTTCTACTTAGTTTAGTCATAAAGGACCTCTATGTATACATTTTGACTTACTTGGATCAAAATTTCAATGATTTGTATTGTCATGACATTTTAGTTGTAAAATCGGAAATTTTCAAAAAATGTTTTTTCTATCGAAAAATGTCAAATTTGATCATTTTTGGCCTATTTATACTTAGTCCAGTCATAAAGGACCTCTATGTATACATTTTGACTTACTTGGATCAAAATTTCAATGATTTGTTAAGTCATGACATTCTAGTTGTAAAATCTGAAATTTAAAAAAAATGTATTTTCTATCGAAAAATGTCAAATTTGATCATTTTTGGCTTATTTATACTTAGTCCAGTCATAAAGGACCTCTTTGTATACATTTTGACTTACTTGGATCAAAATTTCAATGATTTGTATAGTCATGACTCTCATGTTGAAAATCGAAAATTTTCAAAAAATGTTTTTTCTATCGAAAAATGTTAAATTTGATCATTTTTGGCTTATTCATACTTAGTCCTGTCATAAAGGACCTCTATGTATACATTTTGACTTACTTGGATCAAAATTTCAATGATTTGTATAGTCATGACATTCTAGTTGTAAAATCAAAAATTTTCAAAAAATGTTTTTTCTATCGAAAAATGTCAAATGTGATCATTTTTGGCTTATTTATACTTAGTCCAGTCATAAAGAACCTCTTTGTATACATTTTGACTTACTTGGATCAAAATTTCAATGATTTGTATAGTCATGACTCTCATTTTGAAAAATCGAAAATTTTCAAAAAATGTTTTTTCTATCGAAAAATGTCAAATTTGATAAGTTTTGGCTTATTTATACTAAGTCCAGTCATAAAGGACCTCTATGTATACATTTTGACTTACTTGGATAAAAATTTCAAATATTTGTATAGTCATGACTCTCATGTTGAAAAATCGAAAATTTTCAAAAAATGTTTTTTCTAGCGAAAAATGTCAAATTTGATCATTTTTGGCTTATTTCAACGTAGTCCAGTCAAAAAGGACCTCTATGTATACATTTTGACTTACTTGGATCAAAATTTCAACGATTTGTATAGTCATGACTCTCATGTTGAAAAATCGAAAATTTTCAAAAAATGTTTTTTCTATCGAAAAATGTCAAATGTGATCATTTTTGGCTTATTTATACTTAGTCCAGTCATAAAGAACCTCTATGTATACATTTGGACTTACTTGGATCAAAATTTCAATGATTTGTATAGTCATGACTCTCATGTTAAAAAATCAAAAATTTTAAAAAAATGTATTTTCTATCGAAAAATGTCAAATTTGATCATTTTTGGCTTATTTGTACGTATTCCAGTCAAAAAGGACGTATATGTTTACATTTTGACTTACTTGGATCAAAATTTCAATGATTTGTATAGTCATGACATTTTAGTTGTAAAATCGAAAATTTTCAAAAAATGTTTTTCCTATCGAACAATGTCAAATTTGATCATTTTTGGCTTATTTATAATTAGTCCAGTCATAAAGGACCTCTATGTATACATTTTGACTTACTTGGATCAAAATTTCAATGATTTGTATAGTCATGACATTTTAGTTGTAAATTCGGAAATTTTCAAAAATGGTTTTTTTCTATCGAAAAATGCCAAATTTGATCATTTTTGGCTTATTTATACTTAGTCCAGTCATAAAGGACCTCTATGTATACATTTTGACTTACTTGGATAAAAATTTCAAATATTTGTATAGTCATGACTCTCATGTTGAAAAATCGAAAATTTTCAAAAAATGTTTTTTCTATCGAAAAATGTCAAATTTGATCATTTTTGGCCTATTTATACTTAGTCCAGTCATAAAGGACCTCTATGTATACATTTTGACTTACTTGGATCAAAATTTCAATGATTTGTTAAGTCATGACATTCTAGTTGTAAAATCTGAAATTTAAAAAAAATGTATTTTCTATCGAAAAATGTCAAATTTGATCATTTTTGGCTTATTTATACTTAGTCCAGTCATAAAGGACCTCTTTGTATACATTTTGACTTACTTGGATCAAAATTTCAATGATTTGTATAGTCATGACTCTCATGTTGAAAAATCGGAAATTTTCAAAAAATGTTTTTTCTATCGAAAAATGTCAAATTTGATCATTTTTGGCTTATTTCTACTTAGTCCAGTCATAAAGGACCTCTATGTATACATTTTGACTTACTTGGATCAAAATTTCAATGATTTGTATAGTCATGACATTCTAGTTGTAAAATCGGAAATCTTCAAAAAATGTTTTTTCTATCGAAAAATGTCAAATTTGATCATTTTTGGCTTATTTATACTTAGTCCAGTCATAAAGAACCTCTATGTATACATTTTGACTTACTTGGATCAAAATTTCAATGATTTGTATAGTCATGACTCTCATGTTGAAAAATCGAAAATTTTCAAAAAATGTTTTTTCTATCAAAAATTGTCAAATTTGATCATTTTTGGCTGATTTATACTTAGTCCAGTCAAAAAGGACCTCTATGTATACATTTTGACTTACTTGGATCAAAATTTCAATGATTTGTATTGTCATGACATTTTAGTTGTAAAATCGGAAATTTTCAAAAAATGTTTTTTCTATCGAAAAATGTCAAATTTGATCATTTTTGGCTTACTTATACTTGGTCCAGTCATAAAGGACTTCTATGTATACATTTTGACTTACTTGGATCAAAATTTCAATGATTTGTATAGTCATGACATTTTAGTTGTAAATTCGGAAATTTTCAAAAATTGTTTTTTCTATCGAAAAATGTCAAATTTGATCATTTTTGGCTTATTTATACTTAGTCCAGTCATAAAGGACCTCTATGTATACATTTTGATTTACTTGGATCAAAATTTCAATGAATTGTATAGTCATGACTCTCATGTTGAAAAATCGAAAATTTTCAAAAAATGTTTTTTCTATCGAAAAATGTCAAATTTGATCATTTTTGGCTAATTTATACTTAGTCCAGTCATAAAGGACCTCTATGTATACATTTTGATTTACTTGGATCAAAATTTCAATGAATTGTATAGTCATGACTCTCATGTTGAAAAATCGAAAATTTTCAAAAAATGTTTTTTCTATCGAAAAATGTCAAATTTGATCATTTTTGGCTAATTTATACTTAGTCCAGTCATAAAGGACCTCTATGTATACATTTTGACTTACTAGGATCAAAATTTCAATGATTTGTATAGTCATGACTCTCATGTTTAAAAATCGAAATTTTTCAAAAAATGTTTTTTCTATCGAAAAATGTCAAATTTGATCATTTTTGGCTTATTTATACTTAGTCCAGTCATAAAGGACCTCTATGTATACATTTTGACTTACTTGGATCAAAATTTAAGATTTTTATAGTCATGACTCTCATGTTGAAAAATCGAAAATTTTCAAAAAATGTTTTTTCTATAGAAAAATGTCAAATTTGATCATTTTTGGCTTATTTCTACTTAGTCCAGTCATAAAGGACCTCTATGTATACTTTTTGACTTACTTGAATCAAAATTTCAATGATTTGTATAGTCATGACATTCTAGTTGTAAAATCGGAAATTTCCAAAAAATGTTTTTTCTATCGAAAAATGTCAAATTTGATCATTTTTGGCTTATTTATACTTAGTCCAGTCATAAAGGACCTCTTTGTATACATTTTGACTTACTTGTATCAAAATTTCAATGATTTGTATAGTCATGACTCTCATGTTAAAAATCGGAAATTTTCAAAAAATGTTTTTTCTATCGAAAAATGTCAAATTTGATCATTTTTGGCATATTTCTACTTAGTTTAGTCATAAAGGACCTCTATGTATACATTTTGACTTACTTGGATCAAAATTTCAATGATTTGTATAGTCATGACTCTCATGTTAAAAAATCAAAAATTTTAAAAAAATGTTTTTTCTATCGAAAAATGTCAAATATGATCATTTTTGGCTTATTTCTACGTATTCCAGTCAAAAACGACCTCTATGTATACATTTTGACTTACTTGGATCAAAATTTCAATGATTTGTATAGTCATGACTCTCATGTTGAAAAATCGAAAATTTTCAAAAAATGTTTTTTCTATCAAAAATTGTCAAATTTGATCATTTTTGGCTTATTTATACTTAGTCAAGTCATAAAGGACCTCTATGTATACATTTTGACTTACTTGGATCAAAATTTCAATGATTTGTATTGTCATGACACTTTAGTTGTAAAATCGGAAATTTTCAAAAATTGTTTTTTCTATCGAAAAATGCCAAATTTGATCATTTTTGGCTTATTTATACTTAGTCCAGTCATAAAGGACCTCTTTGTATACATTTTGACTTACTTGTATCAAAATTTCAATGATTTGTATAGTCATGACTCTCATGTTGAAAAATCGAAAATTTTCAAAAAATGTTTTTTCTATCGAAAAATGTCAAATTTGATCATTTTTGGCTTATTTATACTTAGTTTAGTCATAAAGGACCTCTATGTATACATTTTGACTTACTTGGATCAAAATTTCAATGAATTGTATAGTCATGACTCTCATGTTGAAAAATCAAAAATTTTCAAAAAATGTTTTTTCTATCGAAAAATGTCAAATTTGATCATTTTTGGCTTATTTCTACTTAGTTTAGTCATAAAGGACCTCTATGTATACATTTTGACTTACTTGGATCAAAATTTCAATGATTTGTATAGTCATGACTCTCATGTTGAAAAATCGGAAATTTTCAAAAAATGTTTTTTTCTATCGAAAAATGTCAAATTTGATCATTTTTGGCTTATTTCTACTTAGTCCAGTCATAAAGGACCTCTATGTATACATTTTGACTTACTTGGATCAAAATTTCAATGATTTGTATAGTCATGACATTCTAGTTGTAAAATCGGAAATTTTCAAAAAATGTTTTTTCTATCGAAAAATGTCAAATTTGATCATTTTTGGCTTATTTAAACTTAGTCCAGTCATAAAGGACCTCTATGTATACATTTTGACTTACTTGGATCAAAATTTCAATGATTTGTATAGTCATGACTCTCATGTTGAAAAATCGAAAATTTTCAAAAAATGTTTTTTCTATCAAAAATTGTCAAATTTGATCATTTTTGGCTTATTTATACTTAGTCCAGTCATAAAGGACCTCTATGTATACATTTTGACTTACTTGGATCAAAATTTCAATGATTTGTATTGTCATGACATTTTAGTTGTAAAATCGGAAATTTTCAAAAAATGTTTTTTCTATCGAAAAATGTCAAATTTGATCATTTTTGGCTTATTTATACTTAGTCCAGTCATAAAGGACTTCTATGTATACATTTTGACTTACTTGGATCAAAATTTCAATGATTTGTATAGTCATGACATTTTAGTTGTAAATTCGGAAATTTTCAAAAATTGTTTTTTCTATCGAAAAATGCCAAATTTGATCATTTTTGGCTTATTTATACTTAGTCCAGTCATAAAGGACCTCTATGTATACATTTTGATTTACTTGGATCAAAATTTCAATGAATTGTATAGTCATGACTCTCATGTTGAAAAATCGAAAATTTTCAAAAAATGTTTTTTCTATCGAAAAATGTCAAATTTGATCATTTTTGGCTAATTTATACTTAGTCCAGTCATAAAGGACCTCTATGTATACATTTTGATTTACTAGGATCAAAATTTCAATGATTTGTATAGTCATGACTCTCATGTTTAAAAATCGAAATTTTTCAAAAAATGTTTTTTCTATCGAAAAATGTCAAATTTGATCATTTTTGGCTTATTTATACTTAGTTTAGTCATAAAGGACCTCTATGTATACATTTTGACTTACTTGGATCAAAATTTCAATGAATTGTATAGTCATGACTCTCATGTTGAAAAATCAAAAATTTTCAAAAAATGTTTTTTCTATCGAAAAATGTCAAATTTGATCATTTTTGGCTTATTTCTACTTAGTTTAGTCATAAAGGACCTCTATGTATACATTTTGACTTACTTGGATCAAAATTTCAATGATTTGTATAGTCATGACCCTCATGTTGAAAAATCGGAAATTTTCAAAAAATGTTTTTTCTATCGAAAAATGTCAAATTTGATCATTTTTGGCTTATTTATACTTAGTCCAGTCATAAAGGACTTCTATGTATACATTTTGACTTACTTGTATCAAAATTTCAATGATTTGTATAGTCATGACTCTCATGTTGAAAAATCGAAAATTTTCAAAAAATGTTTTTTCTATCGAAAAATGTCATTTGATCATTTTTGGCTTATTTATACTTAGTCCAGTCATAAAGGACCTCTATGTATACATTTTGATTTACTTGGATCAAAATTTCAATGAATTGTATAGTCATGACTCTCATGTTGAAAAATCGAAAATTTTCAAAAAATGTTTTTTCTATCGAAAAATGTCAAATTTGATCATTTTTGGCTAATTTATACTTAGTCCAGTCATAAGGGACCTCTATGTATACATTTTGACTTACTAGGATCAAAATTTCAATGATTTGTATAGTCATGACTCTCATGTTTAAAAATCGAAATTTTTCAAAAAATGTTTTTTCTATCGAAAAATGTCAAATTTGATCATTTTTGGCTTATTTATACTTAGTCCAGTCATAAAGGACCTCTATGTATACATTTTGACTTACTTGGATCAAAATTTAAGATTTGTATAGTCATGACTCTCATGTTGAAAAATCGAAAATTTTCAAAAAATGTTTTTTCTATAGAAAAATGTCAAATTTGATCATTTTTGGCTTATTTCTACTTAGTCCAGTCATAAAGGACCTCTATGTATACTTTTTGACTTACTTGAATCAAAATTTCAATGATTTGTATAGTCATGACATTCTAGTTGTAAAATCGGAAATTTCCAAAAAATGTTTTTTCTATCGAAAAATGTCAAATTTGATCATTTTTGGCTTATTTATACTTAGTCCAGTCATAAAAGACCTCTTTGTATACATTTTGACTTACTTGGATCAAAATTTCAATGATTTGTATAGTCATGACTCTCATGTTAAAAATCGGAAATTTTCAAACATGTTTTTTCTTTCGAAAAATGTCAAATTTGATCATTTTTGGCATATTTCTACTTAGTTTAGTCATAAAGGACCTCTATGTATACATTTTGACTTACTTGGACCAAAATTTCAATGATTTGTATAGTCATGACTCTCATGTTAAAAAATCAAAAATTTTAAAAAAATGTTTTTTCTATCGAAAAATGTCAAATTTGATCATTTTTGGCTAATTTATACTTAGTCCAGTCATAAAGGACCTCTATGTATTCATTTTGACTTACTTGGATCAAAATTTCAATGATTTGTATAGTCATGACTCTCATGTTAAAAATCGGAAATTTTCAAAAAATGTTTTTTCTATCGAAAAATGTCAAATTTGATCATTTTTGGCTTATTTATACTTAGTCCAGTCATAAAGGACCTCTATGTATACATTTTGACTTACTTGGATCAAAATTTCAATGATTTGTATAGTCATGACTCTCATGTTGAAAAATCGAAAATTTTCAAAAAATGTTTTTTCTATCAAAAATTGTCAAATTTGATCATTTTTGGCTTATTTATACTTAGTCCAGTCATAAAGGACCTCTATGTATACATTTTGACTTACTTGGATCAAAATTTCAATGATTTGTATTGTCATGACATTTTAGTTGTAAAATCGGAAATTTTCAAAAAATGTTTTTTCTATCGAAAAATGTCAAATTTGATCATTTTTGGCTTACTTATACTTAGTCCAGTCATAAAGGACTTCTATGTATACATTTTGACTTACTTGGATCAAAATTTCAATGATTTGTATAGTCATGACATTTTAGTTGTAAATTCGGAAATTTTCAAAAATTGTTTTTTCTATCGAAAAATGCCAAATTTGATCATTTTTGGCTTATTTATACTTAGTCCAGTCATAAAGGACCTCTTTGTATACATTTTGACTTACTTGTATCAAAATTTCAATGATTTGTATAGTCATGACTCTCATGTTGAAAAATCGAAAATTTTCAAAAAATGTTTTTTCTATCGAAAAATGTCAAATTTGATCATTTTTGGCATATTTCTACTTAGTTTAGTCATAAAGGACCTCTATGTATACATTTTGACTTACTTGGATCAAAATTTCAATGATTTGTATAGTCATGACTCTCATGTTAAAAAATCAAAAATTTTAAAAAATGTTTTTTCTATCGAAAAATGTCAAATTTGATCATTTTTGGCTTATTTCTACGTATTCCAGTCAAAAAGGACCTCTATGTATACATTTTGACTTACTTGGATCAAAATTTCAATGATTTGTATAGTCATGACTCTCATGTTGAAAAATCGAAAATTTTCAAAAAATGTTTTTTCTATCAAAAATTGTCAAATTTGATCATTTTTGGCTTATTTATACTTAGTCCAGTCATAAAGGACCTCTATGTATACATTTTGACTTACTTGGATCAAAATTTCAATGATTTGTATTGTCATGACATTTTAGTTGTAAAATCGGAAATTTTCAAAAAATGTTTTTTCTATCGAAAAATGTCAAATTTGATCATTTTTGGCTTATTTATACTTAGGCCAGTCATAAAGGACTTCTATGTATACATTTTGAATTACTTGGATCAAAATTTCAATGATTTATATAGTCATGACATTTTAGTTGTAAATTCGGAAATTTTCAAAAATTGTTTTTTCTATCGAAAAATGCCAAATTTGATCATTTTTGGCTTATTAATACTTAGTCCAGTCATAAAGGACCTCTTTGTATACATTTTGACTTACTTGTATCAAAATTTCAATGATTTGTATAGTCATGACTCTCATGTTGAAAAATCGAAAATTTTCAAAAAATGTTTTTTCTATCGAAAAATGTCAAATTTGATAATTTTTGGCTTATTTATACTTAGTTTAGTCATAAAGGACCTCTATGTATACATTTTGACTTACTTGGATCAAAATTTCAATGAATTGTATAGTCATGACTCTCATGTTGAAAAATCAAAAATTTTCAAAAAATGTTTTTTCTATCAAAAAATGTCAAATTTGATCATTTTTGGCTAATTTATACTTAGTCCAGTCATAAAGGACCTCTATGTATTCATTTTGACTTACTTGGATCAAAATTTCAATGATTTGTATAGTCATGACTCTCATGTTGAAAAATCGGAAATTTTCAAAAAATGTTTTTTCTATCGAAAAATGTCAAATTTGATCATTTTTGGCTTATTTCTACTTAGTCCAGTCATAAAGGACCTCTATGTATACATTTTGACTTACTTGGATCAAAATTTCAATGATTTGTATAGTCATGACATTCTAGTTGTAAAATCGGAAATTTTCAAAAAATGTTTTTTCTATCGAAAAATGTCAAATTTGATCATTTTTGGCTTATTTATACTTAGTCCAGTCATAAAGGACCTCTATGTATACATTTTGACTTACTTGGATCAAAATTTCAATGATTTGTATAGTCATGACTCTCATGTTGAAAAATCGAAAATTTTCAAAAAATGTTTTTTCTATCAAAAATTGTCAAATTTGATCATTTTTGGCTTATTTATACTTAGTCCAGTCATAAAGGACCTCTATGTATACATTTTGACTTACTTGGATCAAAATTTCAATGATTTGTATTGTCATGACATTTTAGTTGTAAAATCGGAAATTTTCAAAAAATGTTTTTTCTATCGAAAAATGTCAAATTTGATCATTTTTGGCTTACTTATACTTAGTCTAGTCATAAAGGACTTCTATGTATACATTTTGACTTACTTGGATCAAAATTTCAATGATTTGTATAGTCATGACATTTTAGTTGTAAATTCGGAAATTTTCAAAAATTGTTTTTTCTATCGAAAAATGCCAAATTTGATCATTTTTGGCTTATTTATACTTAGTCCAGTCATAAAGGACCTCTTTGTATACATTTTGACTTACTTGTATCAAAATTTCAATGATTTGTATAGTCATGACTCTCATGTTGAAAAATCGAAAATTTTCAAAAAATGTTTTTTCTATCGAAAAATGTCAAATTTGATCATTTTTGCCTTATTTATACTTAGTCCAGTCATAAAGGACCTATATGTATACATTTTGACTTATTTGGATCAAAATTTCAATGAATTGTATAGTCATTACTCTCATGTTGAAAAATCGAAAATTTTCAAAAAATGTTTTTTCTATCGAAAAATGTCAAATTTGATCGTTTGGCTAATTTATACTTAGTCCAGTCATAAAGGACCTCTATGTATACATTTTGACTTACTAGGATCAAAATTTCAATGATTTGTATAGTCATGACTCTCATGTTTAAAAATCGAAATTTTTCAAAAAATGTTTTTTCTATCGAAAAATGTCAAATTTGATCATTTTTGGCTTATTTATACTTAGTCCAGTCATAAAGGACCTCGAAGTATACATTTTGACTTGCTTGGATCAAAATTTCAATGATTTGTATAGTCATGACTCTCATGTTGAAAAATCGAAAAAATCCAAAAAATGTTTTTTCTATCGAAATATGTCAAATTTGATCATTTTTCGCTTATTTCTACTTAGTCCAGTCATAAAGGACCTCAATGTATACATTTTGACTTACTTGGATCAAAATTTCAATGATTTGTACAGTTATGACTCTCATGTTGAAAAATCGAAAATTTTCAAAAAATGTTTTTTCTATCGAAAAATGTCAAATTTGATCATTTTTGGCTTATTTCTACTTAGTCCAGTTATAAAGGACCTCTATGTAAACATTTTAACTTACTTGGATCAAAATTTCAATTATTTGTATAGCCATAACTCTCATGTTAAAAATCGAAAATTTTAAAAAAATTTTTTTCTATCGAAAAATGTCACTTTTGATCATTTTTGGCTTATTTATACTTAGTACAGTCATAAAGGACCTCTATGTATACATTTTGACTTACTTGGGTCAAAATTTCAATGATTTGTATAGTCATGACTCTCATGTTGCAAAATCCAAAATTTTCAAAAAATGCTTTTTCTCTCGAAAAATGTCAAATTTAATCATTTTTGGCTTATTTCTACTTAGTCCAGTCATAAAGGACCTCTATGTATACATTTTGACTTACTTGGACCAAAATTTCAATGATTTGTATAGTCATGACATTCTAGTTGTAAAATCGGAAATTTTCAAAAAATGTTTTTTTCTATCGAAAAATGTCAAATTTGATCATTTTTGGCTTATTTATACTTAGTCCAGTCATAAAGGACCTCTATGTATACATTTTGACTTACATGGATCAAAATTTCAATGATTTGTATAGTCATGACTCTCATGTTGAAAAATCGAAAATTTTCAAAAAATGTTTTTTCTATCAAAAATTGTCAAATTTGATCATTTTTGGCTTATTTATACTTAGTCCAGTCATAAAGGACCTCTATGTATACATTTTGACTTACTTGGATCAAAATTTCAATGATTTGTATTGTCATGACATTTTAGTTGTAAAATCGGAAATTTTCAAAAAATGTTTTTTCTATCGAAAAATGTCAAATTTGATCATTTTTGGCTTACTTATACTTAGTCCAGTCATAAAGGACTTCTATGTATACATTTTGACTTACTTGGATCAAAATTTCAATGATTTGTATAGTCATGACATTTTAGTTGTAAATTCGGAAATTTTCAAAAATTGTTTTTTCTATCGAAAAATGAAAAATTTGATCATTTTTGGCTTATTTATACTTAGTCCAGTCATAAAGGACCTCTTTGTATACATTTTGACTTACTTGTATCAAAATTTCAATGATTTGTATAGTCATGACTCTCATGTTGAAAAATCGAAAATTTTCAAAAAATGTTTTTTCTATCGAAAAATGTCAAATTTGATCATTTTTGCCTTATTTATACTTAGTCCAGTCATAAAGGACCTATATGTATACATTTTGACTTATTTGGATCAAAATTTCAATGAATTGTATAGTCATGACTCTCATGTTGAAAAATCGAAAATTTTCAAAAAATGTTTTTTCTATCGAAAAATGTCAAATTTGATCATTTTTGGCTTATTTATACTTAGTCCAGTCATAAAGGACCTCTATGTATACATTTTGACTTACTTGCATCAAATATTCAATGATTTGTGTTGTCATGACTCTCATGTTGAAAAATCGAAAATTTTCAAAAAATTTTTTTCTATCGAAAAATGTCACATTTGATCATTTTTGGCTTATTTCTACTTAGTCCAGTCATAAAGGACCTCTATGTATACATTTTGACTTACTTGGATCAAAATTTCAATGATTTGTATAGTCATGACTCTCATGTTAAAAATCGGAAATTTTCAAAAAATGTTTTTTTCTATCGAAAAATGTCAAATTTGATCATTTTTGGCTTATTTCTACTTAGTTTAGTCATAAAGGACCTCTATGTATACATTTTGACTTACTTGGATCAAAATTTCAATGATTTGTATAGTCATGACTCTCATGTTGAAAAATCGGAAATTTTCAAAAAATGTTTTTTCTATCGTAAAAATGTCAAATTTGATCATTTTTGGCTTATTTCTACTTAGTCCAGTCATAAAGGACCTCTATGTATACATTTTGACTTACTTGGATCAAAATTTCAATGATTTGTATAGTCATGACATTCTAGTTGTAAAATCGGAAATTTTCAAAAAATGTTTTTTCTATCGAAAAATGTCAAATTTGATCATTTTTGGCTTATTTATACTTAGTCCAGTCATAAAGGACCTCGAAGTATACATTTTGACTTGCTTGGATCAAAATTTCAATGATTTGTATAGTCATGACTCTCATGTTGAAAAATCGAAAAATTCCAAAAAATGTTTTTTCTATCGAAAAATGTCAAATTTGATCATTTTTCGCTTATTTCTACTTAGTCCAGTCATAAAGGACCTCTTTGTATACATTTTGACTTACTTGTATCAAAATTTCAATGATTTGTATAGTCATGACTCTCATGTTGAAAAATCGAAAATTTTCAAAAAATGTTTTTTCTATCGAAAAATGTCAAATTTGATCATTTTTGGCTTATTTATACTTAGTCCAGTCATAAAGGACCTCTATGTATACATTTTGACTTATTTGGATCAAAATTTCAATGAATTGTATAGTCATGACTCTCATGTTGAAAAATCGAAAATTTTCAAAAAATGTTTTTTCTATCGAAAAATGTCAAATTTGATCGTTTGGCTAATTTATACTTAGTCCAGTCATAAAGGACCTCTATGTATAAATTTTGACTTACTAGGATCAAAATTTCAATGATTTGCATAGTCATGACTCTCATGTTTAAAAATCGAAATTTTTCAAAAAATGTTTTTTCTATCGAAAAATGTCAAATTTGATCATTTTTGGCTTATTTATACTTAGTCCAGTCATAAAGGACCTCTATGTATACATTTTGACTTACTTGGATCAAAGATTCAATGATTTGTGTTGTCATGACTCTCATGTTGAAAAATCGAAAATTTTCAAAAAATTTTTTTCTATCGAAAAATGTCAAATTTGATCATTTTTGGCTTATTTCTACTTAGTCCAGTCATAAAGGACCTCTATGTATACATTTTGACTTACTTGGATCAAAATTTCAATGATTTGTATTGTCATGACATTTTAGTTGTAAAATCGGAAATTTTCAAAAAATGTTTTTTCTATCGAAAAATGTCAAATTTGATCATTTTTGGCTTACTTATACTTAGTCCAGTCATAAAGGACTTCTATGTATACATTTTGACTTACTTGGATCAAAATTTCAATGATTTGTATAGTCATGACATTTTAGTTGTAAATTCGGAAATTTTCAAAAATTGTTTTTTCTATCGAAAAATGAAAAATTTGATCATTTTTGGCTTATTTATACTTAGTCCAGTCATAAAGGACCTCTTTGTATACATTTTGACTTACTTGTATCAAAATTTCAATGATTTGTATAGTCATGACTCTCATGTTGAAAAATCGAAAATTTTCAAAAAATGTTTTTTCTATCGAAAAATGTCAAATTTGATCATTTTTGCCTTATTTATACTTAGTCCAGTCATAAAGGACCTCTATGTATACATTTTGACTTACATGGATCAAAATTTCAATGATTTGTATAGTCATGACTCTCATGTTGAAAAATCGAAAATTTTCAAAAAATGTTTTTTCTATCAAAAATTGTCAAATTTGATCATTTTTGGCTTATTTATACTTAGTCCAGTCATAAAGGACCTCTATGTATACATTTTGACTTACTTGGATCAAAATTTCAATGATTTGTATTGTCATGACATTTTAGTTGTAAAATCGGAAATTTTCAAAAAATGTTTTTTCTATCGAAAAATGTCAAATTTGATCATTTTTGGCTTACTTATACTTAGTACAGTCATTAAGGACCTCTATGTATACATTTTGACTTACTTGGATCAAAATTTCAATGATTTGTATAGTCATGACTCTCATGTTGAAAAATCGAAAATTTTCAAAAAATGCTTTTTCTCTCGAAAAATGTCAAATTTAATCATTTTTGGCTTATTTCTACTTAGTCCAGTCATAAAAGACCTCTATGTTTACATTTTGACTTACTTGGACCAAAATTTCAATGATTTGTATAGTCATGACATTCTAGTTGTAAAATCGGAAATTTTCAAAAAAAGTTTTTTCTATTAAAAAATGTCAAATTGGATCATTTTTGGCTTATTTATACTTAGCCCAGTCATAAAGGACCTCTATGCATACATGTGTACTTACTTGAATCAAAATTTCAATGATTTCTAAAGTCATGACTCTCATGTTGAAAAATCGAAAATTTTCAAAAAATGTTTTTTCTATCGAAAAATGTCAAATTTGATCATTTTTGCCTTATTTATACTTAGTCCAATCATAAAGGACCTCTATGTATACATTTTGACTTACTTGGATCAAAATTTCAATGATTTGTATAGTCATGACTCTCATGTTGAAAAATCGAAAATTTTCAAAAAATTTTTTTCTATCGAAAAATGTCAAATTTGATCATTTTTGGCTTATTTATACTTAGTCCAGTCATAAAGGACCTCTATGTATACATTTTGACTTACTTGGATCAAAATTTCAATGATTTGTATAGTCATGACTCTCATGTTGAAAAATCGAAAATTTTCAAAAAATGTTTTTTCTATCGAAAAATGTCCAAATTGATCATTTATGGCTTATTTATACTTAGTCCAGTCATAAAGGACCTCTATGTATACATTTTGACTTACTTGGATCAAAATTTCAATGATTTGTATAGTCATGACTCTCATGTTGAAAAATCCAAAATTTTCGAAAAATGTTTTTTCTATCGAAAAATGTCAAATTTGATCATCTTTGACTTATTTATACTTAGTCCAGTCATAAAGGACCTCCTTAGAAGCAAAAAGCTAAAAAGAAAGGTAACCCTTGAGGGGGTTACAAGAAATTGAGAATGTCAAAATTAAATTAACGAGTTACGAGTTAAGAAGTGAATACGAGTTACGAAGTGAATAAGTGTGCTAAAGGGCCCACCCATACAGTTTTCCGGGATAATTGTACTATTTAGAGCCACCCTGATGTTTAAACTGACAGGTCCAGAGGTTAAAATCAGAACTTGGAAGTAATGTTTAGTGTTCAAAGCAAAGGCTTCATTTCTTTACTTTCCAAAAGTTACCGCATGGATTTGAATTTCATATCTACAAAACAAAATGTCCAAAAAGGAAAGATTTAAACAATATCAAAGATGATATATAAACTTGAAAGATATTTTATGTAAATCATAATTAATAATAGAAATTTACAAAGCATACAAAATTTAATACATCAAGTGTTTACTGAATAACAAAATACAAGTATTTAATAAATACACAAATTCGAATGTACTTTATGAATAACGATTAACAAATTCTAAGCCATTTTAAGCCTAGAAACCTGAAATAAACTTATATCAAAGTTTAAACGGATGCATAATACATTGAGATTAAAACATTTCAAACTATCTCCAAAAATCCAATAATTATAATAAATCAAAACATACCAGATAATTTAATAAAAATTTCACTGTTTGTTCACATATTATTTTAAGTATGCCGCATGCAAATAATTTAAAATTGTATTTTGAATGTAGGGTCCATTACTGTTTTTACATTGCGATCCTTGCTGTTCGAGAGCCCAAGTCGAAGAGGATCATAATCAATACTTAAAGAAATAGGTTAGTCAAATTACTCCGCACCACAATCTACTGCGCATAAGAAAATAGATCCATGAATTTATGTAATATGTTTGTTCGTAATTTATATACACTAACCGACATAAATTACGGAACATTCCCCAAGAGTCAGGAAAAAAAAAATTTTTTTTTGAAAAAAAAAAAAAAAATTATTTAAGCAACCACCGTAAGTTCAAAGAAAGCAAGAAATTCGCCCCAAATTAATCATCTAAACGATATGCATCCATTTTCACATATATATATGTATAACCAAGCATAAACTATAAATTTAAGAAAAAGAAAAAAAAAATTATATTAATGATTAATCGAATTTTAGACAACCTTAACTAGAATCTATAATACAATTTAAATAACAAATTTAAGAAAAACTTCCAACAATCATAAAGAATTTTTTAAGCTTTAACAAAACATTATTAACTTATCAAAATTTTTAATAACATATTTCAATCTAACTATCTCTTAATAAATAATTTTCACATTAATTATAAACCATAAATTTAAGAAAGAAAAGCACAAATATATCAATGACTAAGCGAATCATAGACAATCTTATTTAGAATCTATAATACAATTTAAATAACAAGTTTAAGAAAAAACTTCCAACAATCATAAAGAATTTTTTAAGCTTTAACAAAACCTTCCCTAACTTTCAACTATCTTATAAAAATTTTTAATAAAATATTACAACTTTAGCCATCCGTTAATAAATAATTCTCACATTACCATATATGTAAAAATTTTCTAAATCAATAATTTCAATTTTTACGTACATGAAGAAAAAAAAAAAAAACGATATCATTAACATTTATAATGACAAGAAAAAGAACAAATTACACCTCTGACACTTTTTGAGGGTCAAAACGAAAATACAAATGTCAAGTGACGAAAGGAAAAAATTGTTTTTTTAAACGGGTATGTCTTCATCATGACCCGATTTACAATTTTAATTATAAGATTAAAAAAAAAAATTATTTAAAATTATACAATGTCAACTGACGAAAAGAAAAGAAGAAATTGTTTTTTAAACAGGCATGTCTGCATCATGACCTGATTTACAATTTTAATTATAAGATTCAAAAAAAAATTTAAAATTATCGAAAGTGTTGAATTCCTACTTTACATATACAAATTTACTTAAAAAGGAAAACTTAAATTATTGCACTCGTTATGTTTAAAATTTAGATTAGGAGTTAATTCGCACCATTATATTAAACCATCTTCATGTCACTTTGCTCTTCATATGTGTTGTTGATGCAAATAAGATTCCAGAGTACATCCGTTAATAGCACTTAGAAAATCATACACTAGGCAAATTACAAAATCAATGTGTCAAACTGCATACGATATGTTAAATTTTTAATATACATAATTCAACATTCAAAGTATCTTCTCAACGGTCAGGCAATCAGTTATCAGTAATGTTATATCGATTGCATAAAAATTGACGCCAACATGCAAACACGAATACACACACTTGTATCATGGTAAGTTGTTTATTGTGACGAAAGAAATATACAAAATTTTCCATCGAATTTTATGTATCCAAATATAATTATGCATAATCCATTTTGTAAAACTTAATAATCCATCTCCATAAACAAAAAATAATTTGTGCTATAAGTGTATGAAATTTCAAATCGTTATCTATTATCAGATTCATGTATTTTTGACAACCACATTTGTGTCAATGACGTTTAATAAAGATGAGGTTATGTTACACAAAAAACAGTTTTTTTTGAAGAATTTGATGATTAATTAATTTGTTATTAAAGTATAATTATTTGAGTGCGAAAATTTAAAGGAAAATAAATTCGATCAAGTTTTTTCACTTCTTTGGATGAAAATCATTTTATTCATTTAACTCCTAGTAAAGTGTAAAATTATAAACATTGTATTTGTTTAAATACTCCAAGGTATACAAAAATATTTTTTTTTTTTTTAAGAAACGGTAGGTTTTAAGAAAAAGAAAAAGACTTGATTTTTTATAATAAGTTTTTACATTATGCAACAAAATATTTAATTTGTAGGAATTCAAACAAAAAGAAAAATCAAAATTAAAATAAAAAATATACTAGATGTAATACGAATTTTCCGCTCTTCTACTAGGAAAATAAACAATTCATCTAAAGAAATCCTTACTCCAACAAACAAAAGCTTTTCCTTTTATTTACTAAAGGAAAATACATCCGCGATATGGGAAAAATTCCTTCAGACAACGTTTAACTAAAAAATAATATTACGGATCTCTATGGAAAATTCTTGTACAATATATTATAAATAAACAATTATTAGAAAATATGCAATAATCATCCAATAAATTACAATTGCTGCTAGGTAATGATTTAAACAATTTAATATTAATTGCACGTAATATATGTTTTATAAGTTGTTAAATAATTATTTTTATTTCAGTTTTAGGTTATGTTCATGACAATTTACTTTATATATAAACAATTGCTGATGAAACATGGTATAAATTTTACGAAAAAATTAAAGTTTGAAAAGAATAAAGTAATTTATAAATAGCTTAATAAGTTTTCATTAATTTACAATTTTGATGTACCAGTTTCTTTTTCAGAAATATCTCTGTACAGTATCGTGAAACGGAATGAGATAGATTATGAAAATATTGAAGTGTATAATTTAAAAATTTTCGGAAAGAACTATTCTTTTCACACGGTTTTTACCCACAAATTTACACAAAAGACCATCCCGAATAAAGAAATCTATGACATTTAAACCCGACGTCACGGTAAATGAATTTGCAATATTCCGAACTTTTTCTGTGATTCTCGTAGAGATAAATAGCGTTGAGATAAATAGCCCTAGATAATAACAGTTTAGACTCCGAAATATGAACCTTTTTTTTTTTTTTTAAATTATCAACATGGTATAAATTTTATGAAAAAATTAAAGTTTGAAAGAATAAAGCAATTTATAAACAGCTCAATAAGTTTTTATTAATTTACAATTTTGATGTACCAGTTCCCTCCCCTAGATATATATCGTTAAATAAGTATTAGTATCCTTTAGGATAATGTAATTATCTAGTACTATGATGGACTGGTTTAAGATGTGTAACATGGCATTTTTTAATTTCGTTTGTATTAATATGTTTTACTTGTACAGAAGACGGTGTATTAAACTTTGTAATCACATATGGACCCGAAAATCTAACAGCGAATTTTTTATCAGTATCAAAAGTCGAAGATGGTTCCATGTTTTTAACCATAACAGTATCACCTATTTTTAGATTTGATTGAATAGGATAATCTTTATACTTCCTTAAAGATTTTACGTTCGCGGCATGAATCGCGACCTTCACATCATCTATAGAAAAATCGTTTTCAGCCAAATTAATACTATACGCTAAATCGAAAGGAGTTTTCAATTCTCTACCCAGAAAAACTTTTGCTGGTGTCGTATCAATAGAAGAATGGTACGTACGGTTGTAATTGAAAGTAACAGATTTCAATAATTCTGACCAATACTTATGGTTTAAATCTTCCATTTTTAAAACAGAGGATAAGTTTATTTTAATATTTCTATTGACGCGTTCGGAAAGATTGCTTTGGGCGTTGTATGCTGAAATGAATACCGGTCGTACAGCGCATTTCATTAGGTAATCATTGCATAAATTTGACCTAAAATTCGGAGCGTTATCAGAAATAACAAAATCCACGTAACCATACTGACAAAATATATTTTATATTTTAAATTTTTAACTGTTACAGCTGCCGTAACCCTACGAGTAGGAATTGTAATTAGAAATTTGGAAAATCCGTCCATGGCTACAAAAATGTATTTAAAATTATCCACGGAATTTATTAACGGACCAATATAATCGATATACAAATGTGTCCAAACATTTTCTGGGGATATATATGTTGGTTTAACGATCATTGATTTATTGTGTGGTTTCATGACCGCACAGATATCGCACTTATTACCAAAATTTTTAACCAACAGAAATAGATTTTTACACCAGAATCTTTTGGCTATATCTCTGTACAGTTTAGTAATACCGGAATGAGATAGATTATGAAAATACTGAAGTGTATAATTTAGAAAATTATCGGGAAGAACTATTCTTTTCACACGATTTTTACCCACGAATTTACACAAAAGGCCATCCCGAATAAAGAAATCTTTGACATTTAAACCCGACTCGATGTCACGGTAAATGAATTTGCAATATTCTGAATTTTTCTGTGATTCTCGTAGAGATAAATAACCTTGCGGTTCTGTGTGAATAATATTAGATACTAACAGTTTAGACTCCGAAATATGAACTTTTTCTAAATTATCAAATATTGTATCTTTCTCGCTTTGTTCGAAAATACGCGACAAAGTATCTGCTATAACATTATCTTTACCTCGAATGTGTACTATAGAAAATTTAAACCTACTCAAATGTAAAATCTACTGAGTTTATTAAAAGTTTGTGGTGTTTTAAAGAGCCAAACTAAAGCTGAACAATCAGTTTCTAACGAAAATTCCCTGTCCAAAAGGTAATCTTTAAAATGCGCTAGGGCCTTGACGACAGCGAGTAATTCCAATTCGTGCGCACTGTAGCGAATTTCCGCTCCTTGTAATTTTTTTGAAAAATATTCAATAGGATGTCTGCCGTCCACAAAATCTTGTGACAATGTTGCCGAAATACCGAAAGAAGAAGCATCAGTAGTAACAATAAAACGTAAATTAAAATCTGGGAAACGTAATAAAGGGGGAGATATTAAAGCTTTTTTAAGTTGTTGAAAGGCTGTATGATGACTTTGATCGATTTTGAACTTAGCGTTTTTCTTTTTGAGACCATTAAAGGGATTAACAATTGAGCTAAAGTTTGGAATAAACTTAGCATAAAAAGCACACATACCCACGAACCTTTGTACTTCCTTAAGATTTCTCGGAAAAGGTAGAGTATTTATCGCTGCACATTTTTCTGGATCAGGTAATTTTCCCATATTACTGACAACATGCCCTAAAAGTCTTAAGCGTGTCATACATAAACGAAGTTTTTTAGGATTAATTGTTAGATTTAGTTCCTGGAAACGTTTAAACACTCTTGACAACTGAGAAATATGTTCATCCAAGTTATCTGAGTAAATAATCAAATCATCATAATACTGTAGGAAAAAACCTTCTTTCCGAAAGTCGGAAAATTCACGTAATAAATACCTATTAAGAGCTTGAGAGGAATTTACCATACCAAAAGGGACCACATTAAAACGATACTGGCCAAAGGGGGTTACAATCGCAGTGATATCGCGAGACTCAGGAGCTAAGGGAATTTGGTAGAAGCTACTACTCATATCCAAACTCGAATAGTACCTAGACGAACACAAGGAATCAAAAATAGAGTTCATTTTCACTCCCGTAAGCGGATCAAACTGTATTTTAGGGTTTACGAACCTATAATCGGCACATAAACGAACACCACTTTGTTTTGGAACGAAAAATACTGGTGTTCCCCAAGGAGAAATACATGGAGAAAGAATTTTCCAATCTACTAATTCTTGAATATGCGCCTCCAAAAGTTGCATTTTATCTTTAGGTAAATAGTATGGAGATTTTCGTAGAGGTTCGCTATCTTTTAAAATTAATTTATATTCAAAATTGCGAGCTAAGCCCGGTTTATTAGATAAAACAGATGAAAACATAGATAAAACCTTATTTAAGCGTTCGGTTTGAGGTTGTGATAACACCGCTTGAACCTCTGAAATTAGATTACATAATTTTGAATCACTTTTATAAGATACAAATGGAACTTCAAAATCTGAATCAAACTGAAATTTGATTCTTGAGGTCGCAAAATTAATTAAAATACCTGTGTAAGTAAGAGTTTCAGATCCTATAATAACAGGAAAAGGGATATTATCCGCAATTAAAAAGGTAGATTTCCAAGAAAAATAGCCCAACTTAAAAGATAGTTTACACGCTTGCTTAAATTGCATAAAGTTAGAACCCGGTAACGTTGCCGTATATGAAACAGTTTCGAAATTAATTTTTATTGTTTTGAGTAAAGAATTGACTGCTTGTCGTGAAATAATATTACATGTGCTGCCCGAATCCAAAAGAGATAATAAAGATGTACAAGAAAAATTAAGATAAACCAAAGGCAAGTGTATAGAAAAGTTAGGGAAGTTAGAATTTAGTTTTTTGAATTACTCGAACTATTATTTGGTAACGGTTGAGAAACAATTTCTGTAGTTGCTACAGAAGTTTGTCGCCTTTGAGGCCTTGTAGGGCAATCTGAAATATGATGATCAGACGCTTTGCAATACGCACAGTTAGTGAAATTACTACGAGAACGATTTAAACTAGAAATTGATGTACTATTTGAAAAATTTGAAGCTTGTGCAATAGTATTTCTATGACTACTAGTTGAAGCATTTATACCATAACTATTTGTAGGCGATCGAAAACTAGCACTTGGCAAAACAGTCGAATAGGAAGCAACACGGTTTTGTATTTGTTCGATTTTCAAAGCAAAAGAATCTAAATTGTCGAAATTACGTGGCATATCCATCGTTTTAATTAAATCATATGTCTGTGAATTTACATGAGAAAATATAATGCTAAATATTTCTTCTTGCGGAAATAACGGACAAATTACTCTAGCATATTTACGAATAGAAAGGCAAAAACTGTAAAATTTTTCATTGAATCTCTGAGTTCGTCTCACAAAACGGTCTACTAAAATTTGAATTTCTGGATAAGGGATACAAGCTATTAGACTATTACGGATTATATTTCAAGGCAAGTTTTGTACGATAAATTCAGACCACTTATGTCGTGAGTGCACATTAACTTTCGCAATTAATGATCTTATTAAAATAGACTCTTTAATAATGCGAAGTGAAACTACTTCATCAACTTCAATTACGAAGTTCAAAATCGACTCAAAATTCAATACATGAAACACATGAATTTCCTTAATGACATCATGGGGTCGAACAGATTCATTATTATTGTTACTACTGTGGTTTAGCTGCATTTGCGCATTTCTAGTTAATTCAGCAACAGAGTTCTGTTGTTGGTTAACGGCCAAGGATAAATTCCGTAACAAGTTTGTGGTTTCTTGTAAAAATATTGAAGTTTGTCTTAAAGGAGGACTCACCAAATCATCAATTCGCCTTCTTGCTCTTCTAAAGGTAGATAGTGGCGTACGTTGCCGTCTACGTGGACTAGTGCCTGGGACAGGTACTGCTGGTCCTTCTGACTGTATTTCAGTAATTGACGAATCCATAATAACACTACCAGATTAATGAATTTTACAGATATAATAAATCTTCAACCTATAAGAAAAAACTGTACATAAAATGTTCAACAAAAACTTAAAGAGAGAAAGAAAATACACCAGGTATTTTCAAAAAAAATTTTAATAGTATAACATCAAGTTATCTATTAGAATATCAACGCACAAAAGGTGCTTTAAATGAGAAAAATCTCAATATTAAGGTAAAAACTTAAAGAGAGGAAGAAAATACACGAGGTATTTTTCCAAAAAAAAAAAAAAATTTAATAGTACAACATCAAGTTATCCATTAAAATATTAACGCACAAAAGGTGCTTTAAATGAGAAAAATCTCAATTTTAAGGTAAAAACTTAAGGAGAGGAAGAAAATACACGAGGTATTTTTCCAAAAAAAATTTAATAGTACAACATTAAGTTATCTATTAAAATATTAACGCACAAAAGGTGCTCTAAATGAGAAAAATCTCAATTTTAAGGTAAAAACTGAAGAGAAAAAAAAAAATTAAAAATCATAAGTAATGACAATAACATATCATATTAAGGGTTTGAGATAGAATTGAAAGATAAAATTTAGTGTAGATCGAAAAGAAAATAAATTATCTAGTTTGATAACCGACGAAATTGGTATATCCATCAGTTTACGGTAAATTTCGGTTATAAAACACCAAACATCCATCCATTTGGCTCGCTGCCAAATGAAGCAAAAAGCAGAAAATAACCCTTGATGGGGGTTATCAGAAAATGAGAATATCAAAATTAAATTAACGAGTTACGAGTTAAGAAGTGAATACGAGTTACGAAGTGAATAAGTGTGCTAAAGGGCCCACCCATACAGTTTTCCGGGATAATTGTACTATTTAGAGCCACCCTGATGTTTAAACTGACAGGTCCAGAGGTTAAAATCAGAACTTGGAAGTAATGTTTAGTGTTCAAAGCAAAGGCTTCATTTCTTTACTTTCCAAAAGTTACCGCATGGATTTGAATTTCATATCTACAAAACAAAATGTCCAAAAAGGAAAGATTTAAACAATATCAAAGATGATATATAAACTTGAAAGATATTTTATGTAAATCATAATTAATAATAGAAATTTACAAAGCATACAAAATTTAATACATCAAGTGTTTACTGAATAACAAAATACAAGTATTTAATAAATACACAAATTCGAATGTGCTTTATGAATAACGATTAACAAATTCTAAGCCATTTTAAGCCTAGAAACCTTAAATAAACTTATATCAAAGTTTAAACGGATGCATAATACATTGAGATTAAAACATTTCAAACTATCTCCAAAAATCCAATAATTATAATAAATCAAAACATACCAGATAATTTAATAAAAATTTCACTGTTTGCTCACATATTATTTTAAGTATGCCGCATGCAAATAATTTAAAATTGTATTTTGAATGTAGGGTCCATTACTGTTTTTACATTGCGATCCTTGCTGTTCGAGAGCCCAAGTCGAAGAGGATCATAATCAATACTTAAAGAAATAGGTTAGTCAACTTACTCCGCACCACAATCTACTGCGCATAAGAAAATAGATCCATGAATTTATGTAATATGTTTGTTCGTAATTTATATACACTAACCGACATAAATTACGGAACATTCCCCAAGAGTCAGGAAAAAAAAATTTTTTTTTGAAAAAAAAAAAAAAATTTTTTAAGCAACCACCGTAAGTTCAAAGAAAGCAAGAAATTCGCCCCAAATTAATCATCTAAACGATATGCATCCATTTTCACATTTGTATAACCAAGCATAAACTATAAATTTAAGAAAAAGAAAAAAAAATTATATTATTGATTAATAGAATTTTAGACAACCTTAACTAGAATCTATAATACAATTTAAATAACAAATTTAAGAAAAACTTCCAACAATCATAAAGAATTTTTTAAGCTTTAACAAAACATTATTAACTTATCAAAATTTTTAATAACATATTTCAATCTAACTATCTCTTAATAAATAATTTTCACATTAATTATAAACCATAAATTTAAGAAAGAAAAGCACAAATATATCAATGACTAAGCGAATCATAGACAATCTTAATTTGAATCTATAATACAATTTAAATAACAAGTTTAAGAAAAAACTTCCAACAATCATAAAGAATTTTTTAAGCTTTAACAAAACCTTCCCTAACTTTCAACTATCTTATAAAAATTTTTTTTAAATATTACAACTTTAGCCATCCGTTAATAAATAATTCTCACATTACCATATATGTAAAAATTTTCTAAATCAATAATTTCAATTTTTACGTACATGAAGAAAAAAAAAAAAAAAGATATCATTAACATTTATAATGACAAGAAAAAGAACAAATTACACCTCTGACACTTTTTGAGGGTCAAAACGAAAATACAAATGTCAAGTGACGAAAGGAAAAAATTGTTTTTTTAAACGGGTATGTCTTCATCATGACCCGATTTACAATTTTAATTATAAGATTAAAAAAAAAAAATTATTTAAAATTATACAATGTCAACTGACGAAAAGAAAAGAAGAAATTGTTTTTTAAACAGGCATGTCTGCATCATGACCTGATTTACAATTTTAATTATAAGATTCAAAAAAAAATTTAAAATTATCGAAAGTGTTGAATTCCTACTTTACATATACAAATTTACTTAAAAAGGAAAACTTAAATTCTTGCACTCGTTATGTTTAAAATTTAGATTAGGAGTTAATTCGCACCATTATATTAAACCATCTTCATGTCACTTTGCTCTTCATATGTGTTGTTGATGCAAATAAGATTCCAGAGTACATCCGTTAATAGCACTTAGAAAATCATACACTAGGCAAATTACAAAATCAATGTGTCAAACTGCATACGATATGTTAAATTTTTAATATACATAATTCAACATTCAAAGTATCTTCTCAACGGTCAGGCAATCAGTTATCAGTAATGTTATATCGATTGCATAAAAATTGACGCCAACATGCAAACACGAATACACACACTTGTATCATGGTAAGTTGTTTATTGTGACGAAAAAAATATACAAAATTTTCCATCGAATTTTATGTATCCAAATATAATTATGCATAATCCATTTTGTAAAACTTAATAATCCATCTCCATAAACAAAAAATAATTTGTGCTATAAGTGTATGAAATTTCAAATCGTTATCTATTATCAGATTCATGTATTTTTGACAACCACATTTGTGTCAATGACGTTTAATAAAGATGAGGTTATGTTACACAAAAAACAGTTTTTTTTGAAGAATTTGATGATTAATTAATTTGTTATTAAAGTATAATTATTTGAGTGCGAAAATTTAAAGGAAAATAAATTCGATCAAGTTTTTTCACTTCTTTGGATGAAAATCATTTTATTCATTTAACTCCTAGTAAAGTGTAAAATTATAAACATTGTATTTGTTTAAATACTCAAAGGTATACAAAAATATTTTTTTTTTTTTTTTAAGAAACGGTAAGTTTTAAGAAAAAGAAAAAGACTTGATTTTTTATAATAAGTTTTTACATTATGCAACAAAATATTTAATTTGTAGGAATTCAAACAAAAAGAAAAATCAAAATTAAAATAAAAAATATACTAGATGTTATACGAATTTTCCGCTCTTCTACTAGGAAAATAAACAATTCATCTAAAGAAATCCTTACTCCAACAAACAAAAGTTTTTCCTTTTATTTACTAAAGGAAAATACATCCGCGATATGGGAAAAATTCCTTCAGACAACGTTTAACTAAAAAATAATATTACGGATCTCTATGGAAAATTCTTGTACAATATATTATAAATAAACAATTATTAGAAAATATGCAATAATCATCCAATAAATTACAATTGCTGCTAGGTAATGATTTAAACAATTTAATATTAATTGCACATAATATATGTTTTATAAGTTGTTAAATAATTATTTTTTATTTAATTTGTAGGAATTCAAACAAAAAGAAAAATCAAAATTAAAATAAAAAATATACTAGATGTTATACGAATTTTCCGCTCTTCTACTAGGAAAATAAACAATTCATCTAAAGAAATCCTTACTCCAACAAACAAAAGTTTTTCCTTTTATTTACTAAAGGAAAATACATCCGCGATATGGGAAAAATTCCTTCAGACAACGTTTAACTAAAAAATAATATTACGGATCTCTATGGAAAATTCTTGTACAATATATTATAAATAAACAATTATTAGAAAATATGCAATAATCATCCAATAAATTACAATTGCTGCTAGGTAATGATTTAATCAATTTAATATTAATTGCACATAATATATGTTTTATAAGTTGTTCAATAATTATTTTTATTTCAGTTTTAGGTTATGTTCATGACAATTTACTTTATATATAAACAATTGCTGATGAAACATGGTATAAATTTTACGAAAAAATTAAAGTTTGAAAAGAATAAAGTAATTTATAAATAGCTTAATAAGTTTTCATTAATTTACAATTTTGATATACCAGTTTCTTTTTCAGAAATATCTCTGTACAGTATCGTGAAACGGAATGAGATAGATTATGAAAATATTGAAGTGTATAATTTAAAAATTTTCGGAAAGAACTATTCTTTTCACACGGTTTTTACCCACAAATTTACACAAAAGACCATCCCGAATAAAGAAATCTATGACATTTAAACCCGACTGGACGTCACGGTAAATGAATTTGCAATATTCCGAACTTTTTCTGTGATTCTCGTAGAGATAAATAGCGTTGAGATAAATAGCCCTAGATAATAACAGTTTAGACTCCGAAATATGAACCTTTTTTTTTTTTTTAAATTATCAACATGGTATAAATTTTATGAAAAAATTAAAGTTTGAAAGAATAAAGCAATTTATAAACAGCTCAATAAGTTTTTATTAATTTACAATTTTGATGTACCAGTTCCCTCCCCTAGATATATATCGTTAAATAAGTATTAGTATCCTTTAGGATAATGTAATTATCTAGTACTATGATGGACTGGTTTAAGATGTGTAACATGGCATTTTTTAATTTCGTTTGTATTAATATGTTTTACTTGTACAGAAGACGGTGTATTAAACTTTGTAATCACATATGGACCCGAAAATCTAACAGCGAATTTTTTATCAGTATCAAAAGTCGAAGATGGTTCCATGTTTTTAACCATAACAGTATCACCTATTTTTAGATTTGATTGAATAGGATAATCTTTATACTTCCTTAAAGATTTTACGTTCGCGGCATGAATCGCGACCTTCACATCATCTATAGAAAAATCGTTTTCAGCCAAATTAATACTATACGCTAAATCGAAAGGAGTTTTCAATTCTCTACCCAGAAAAACTTTTGCTGGTGTCGTATCAATAGAAGAATGGTACGTACGGTTGTAATTGAAAGTAACAGATTTCAATAATTCTGACCAATACTTATGGTTTAAATCTTCCATTTTTAAAACAGAGGATAAGTTTATTTTAATATTTCTATTGACGCGTTCGGAAAGATTGCTTTGGGCGTTGTATGCTGAAATGAATACCGGTCGTACAGCGCATTTCATTAGGTAATCATTGTATAAATTTGACCTAAAATTCGGAGCGTTATCAGAAATAACAAAATCCACGTAACCATACTGACAAAATATATTTTATATTTTAAATTTTTAACTGTTACAGCTGCCGTAACCCTACGAGTAGGAATTGTAATTAGAAATTTGGAAAATCCGTCCATGGCTACAAAAATGTATTTAAAATTATCCACGGAATTTATTAACGGACCAATATAATCGATATACAAATGTGTCCAAACATTTTCTGGGGATATATATGTTGGTTTAACGATCATTGATTTATTGTGTGGTTTCATGACCGCACAGATATCGCACTTATTACCAAAATTTTTAACCAACAGAAATAGATTTTTACACCAGAATCTTTTGGCTATATCTCTGTACAGTTTAGTAATACCGGAATGAGATAGATTATGAAAATACTGAAGTGTATAATTTAGAAAATTATCGGGAAGAACTATTCTTTTCACACGATTTTTACCCACGAATTTACACAAAAGGCCATCCCGAATAAAGAAATCTTTGACATTTAAACCCGACTCGATGTCACGGTAAATGAATTTGCAATATTCTGAATTTTTCTGTGATTCTCGTAGAGATAAATAACCTTGCGGTTCTGTGTGAATAATATTAGATACTAACAGTTTAGACTCCGAAATATGAACTTTTTCTAAATTATCAAATATTGTATCTTTCTCGCTTTGTTCGAAAATACGCGACAAAGTATCTGCTATAACATTATCTTTACCTCGAATGTGTACTATAGAAAATTTAAACCTACTCAAATGTAAAATCTACTGAGTTTATTAAAAGTTTGTGGTGTTTTAAAGAGCCAAACTAAAGCTGAACAATCAGTTTCTAACGAAAATTCCCTGTCCAAAAGGTAATCTTTAAAATGCGCTAGGGCCTTGACGACAGCGAGTAATTCCAATTCGTGCGCACTGTAGCGAATTTCCGCTCCTTGTAATTTTTTTGAAAAATATTCAATAGGATGTCTGCCGTCCACAAAATCTTGTGACAATGTTGCCGAAATACCGAAAGAAGAAGCATCAGTAGTAACAATAAAACGTAAATTAAAATCTGGGAAACGTAATAAAGGGGGAGATATTAAAGCTTTTTTAAGTTGTTGAAAGGCTGTATGATGACTTTGATCGATTTTGAACTTAGCGTTTTTCTTTTTGAGACCATTAAAGGGATTAACAATTGAGCTAAAGTTTGGAATAAACTTAGCATAAAAAGCACACATACCCACGAACCTTTGTACTTCCTTAAGATTTCTCGGAAAAGGTAGAGTATTTATCGCTGCACATTTTTCTGGATCAGGTAATTTTCCCATATTACTGACAACATGCCCTAAAAGTCTTAAGCGTGTCATACATAAACGAAGTTTTTTAGGATTAATTGTTAGATTTAGTTCCTGGAAACGTTTAAACACTCTTGACAACTGAGAAATATGTTCATCCAAGTTATCTGAGTAAATAATCAAATCATCATAATACTGTAGGAAAAAACCTTCTTTCCGAAAGTCGGAAAATTCACGTAATAAATACCTATTAAGAGCTTGAGAGGAATTTACCATACCAAAAGGGACCACATTAAAACGATACTGGCCAAAGGGGGTTACAATCGCAGTGATATCGCGAGACTCAGGAGCTAAGGGAATTTGGTAGAAGCTACTACTCATATCCAAACTCGAATAGTACCTAGACGAACACAAGGAATCAAAAATAGAGTTCATTTTCACTCCCGTAAGCGGATCAAACTGTATTTTAGGGTTTACGAACCTATAATCGGCACATAAACGAACACCACTTTGTTTTGGAACGAAAAATACTGGTGTTCCCCAAGGAGAAATACATGGAGAAAGAATTTTCCAATCTACTAATTCTTGAATATGCGCCTCCAAAAGTTGCATTTTATCTTTAGGTAAATAGTATGGAGATTTTCGTAGAGGTTCGCTATCTTTTAAAATTAATTTATATTCAAAATTGCGAGCTAAACCCGGTTTATTAGATAAAACAGATGAAAACATAGATAAAACCTTATTTAAGCGTTCGGTTTGAGGTTGTGATAACACCGCTTGAACCTCTGAAATTAGATTACATAATTTTGAATCACTTTTATAAGATACAAATGGAACTTCAAAATCTGAATCAAACTGAAATTTGATTCTTGAGGTCGCAAAATTAATTAAAATACCTGTGTGAGTAAGAGTTTCAGATCCTATAATAACAGGAAAAGGGATATTATCCGCAATTAAAAAGGTAGATTTCCAAGAAAAATAGCCCAACTTAAAAGATAGTTTACACGCTTGCTTAAATTGCATAAAGTTAGAACCCGGTAACGTTGCCGTATATGAAACAGTTTCGAAATTAATTTTTATTGTTTTGAGTAAAGAATTGACTGCTTGTCGTGAAATAATATTACATGTGCTGCCCGAATCCAAAAGAGATAATAAAGATGTACAAGAAAAATTAAGATAAACCAAAGGCAAGTGTATAGAAAAGTTAGGGAAGTTAGAATTTAGTTTTTTGAATTACTCGAACTATTATTTGGTAACGGTTGAGAAACAATTTCTGTAGTTGCTACAGAAGTTTGTCGCCTTTGAGGCCTTGTAGGGAAATCTGAAATATGATGATCAGACGCTTTGCAATACGCACAGTTAGTGAAATTACTACGAGAACGATTTAAACTAGAAATTGATGTACTATTTGAAAAATTTGAAGCTTGTGCAATAGTATTTCTATGACTACTAGTTGAAGCATTTATACCATAACTATTTGTAGGCGATCGAAAACTAGCACTTGGCAAAACAGTCGAATAGGAAGCAACACGGTTTTGTATTTGTTCGATTTTCAAAGCAAAAGAATCTAAATTTTCGAAATTACGTGGCATATCCATCGTTTTAATTAAATCATATGTCTGTGAATTTACATGAGAAAATATAATGCTAAATATTTCTTCTTGCGGAAATAACGGACAAATTACTCTAGCATATTTACGAATAGAAAGGCAAAAACTGTAAAATTTTTCATTGAATCTCTGAGTTCGTCTCACAAAACGATCTACTAAAATTTGAATTTCTGGATAAGGGATACAAGCTATTAGACTATTGCGGATTATATTCCAAGGCAAGTTTTGTACGATAAATTCAGACCACTTATGTCGTGAGTGCACATTAACTTTCGCAATTAATGATCTTATTAAAATAGACTCTTTAATAATGCGAAGTGAAACTACTTCATCAACTTCAATTACGAAGTTCAAAATCGACTCAAAATTCAATACATGAAACACATGAATTTCCTTAATGACATCATGGGGTCGAACAGATTCATTATTATTGTTACTACTGTGGTTTAGCTGCATTTGCGCATTTCTAGTTAATTCAGCAACAGAGTTCTGTTGTTGGTTAACGGCCAAGGATAAATTCCGTAACAAGTTTGTGGTTTCTTGTAAAAATATTGAAGTTTGTCTTAAAGGAGGACTCACCAAATCATCAATTCGCCTTCTTGCTCTTCTAAAGGTAGATAGTGGCGTACGTTGCCGTCTACGTGGACTAGTGCCTGGGACAGGTACTGCTGGTCCTTCTGACTGTATTTCAGTAATTGACGAATCCATAATAACACTACCAGATTAATGAATTTTACAGATATAATAAATCTTCAACCTATAAGAAAAAACTGTACATAAAATGTTCAACAAAAACTTAAAGAGAGAAAGAAAATACACCAGGTATTTTCAAAAAAAATTTTAATAGTATAACATCAAGTTATCCATTAACATATTAACGCACAAAAGGTGCTTTAAATGAGAAAAAATCTCAATTTTAAGGTAAAAACTTAAAGAGAGGAAGAAAATACACGAGGTATTTTTCCAAAAAAAAAAAATTTAATAGTACAACATCAAGTTATCCATCAAAATATTAACGCACAAAAGGTGCTTTAAATGAGAAAAATCTCAATATTAAGGTAAAAACTTAAAGAGAGGAAGAAAATACACGAGGTATTTTTCCAAAAAAAAATTTAATAGTACAACATCAAGTTATCCATTAACATATTAACGCACAAAAGGTGCTTTAAATGAGAAAAAATCTCAATTTTAAGGTAAAAACTTAAAGAGAGGAAGAAAATACACGAGGTATTTTTCCAAAAAAAAAAAATTTAATAGTACAACATCAAGTTATCCATCAAAATATTAACGCACAAAAGGTGCTTTAAATGAGAAAAATCTCAATTTTAAGGTAAAAACTTAAGGAGAGGAAGAAAATACACGAGGTATTTTTCCAAAAAAAAAAAAAATTTAATAGTACAACATCAAGTTATCCATCAAAATATTAACGCACAAAAGGTGCTCTAAATGAGAAAAATCTCAATTTTAAGGTAAAAACTGAGGAGAAAAAAAAAATTAAAAATCATAAGTAATGACAATAACATATCATATTAAGGGTTTGAGATAGAATTGAAAGATAAAATTTAGTGTAGATCGAAAAGAAAATAAATTATCTAGTTTGATAACCGACGAAATTGGTATATCCATCAGTTTACGGTAAATTTCGGTTATAAAACACCAAACATCCATCCATTTGGCTCGCTGCCAAATGAAGCAAAAAGCAGAAAATAACCCTTGATGGGGGTTATCAGAAAATGAGAATATCAAAATTAAATTAACGAGTTTCGAGTTAATAAGTGAATACGAGTTACGAAGTGAATAAGTGTGCTAAAGGGCCCACCCATACAGTTTTCCGGGATAATTGTACTATTTAGAGCCACCCTGATGTTTAAACTGACAGGTCCAGAGGTTAAAATCAGAACTTGGAAGTAATGTTTAGTGTTCAAAGCAAAGGCTTCATTTCTTTACTTTCCAAAAGTTACCGCATGGATTTGAATTTCATATCTACAAAACAAAATGTCCAAAAAGGAAAGATTTAAACAATATCAAAGATGATATATAAACTTGAAAGATATTTTATGTAAATCATAATTAATAATAGAAATTTGCAAAGCATACAAAATTTAATACATCAAGTGTTTACTGAATAACAAAATACAAGTATTTAATAAATACACAAATTCGAATGTGCTTTATGAATAACGATTAACAAATTCTAAGCCATTTTAAGCCTAGAAACCTTAAATAAACTTATATCAAAGTTTAAACGGATGCATAATACATTGAGATTAAAACATTTCAAACTATCTCCAAAAATCCAATAATTATAATAAATCAAAACATACCAGATAATTTAATAAAAATTTCACTGTTTGCTCACATATTATTTTAAGTATGCCGCATGCAAATAATTTAAAATTGTATTTTGAATGTAGGGTCCATTACTGTTTTTACATTACGATCCTTGCTGTTCGAGAGCCCAAGTCGAAGAGGATCATAATCAATACTTAAAGAAATAGGTAAGTCAAATTACTCCGCACCACAATCTACTGCGCATAAGAAAATAGATCCATGAATTTATGTAATATGTTTGTTCGTAATTTATATACACTAACCGACATAAATTACGGAACACTATGTATACATTTTGACTTACTTGGATCAAACTTTCAATGATTTGTATAGTCATGACTCTCATGTTGAAAAATCGAAAATTATCAAAAAATGTTTTTTCTATCGAAAAATGTCAAATTTGATCATTTTTGGCTTATTTATACTTAGTCCAGTCATAAAGGACCTCTATGTATACATTTTGACTTACTTGGATCCAAATTTTAATAATTTGTATAGTCATGACTCTCATGTTGAAAAATCGAAAATTTTCCAAAAATGTTTTTTCTATCGAAAAATGTCAAATTTGATCATATTTGGCTTATTTATACTTAGTCCAGTCATTAAGGACCTCTATCTATACATTTTGACTTACTTGGATCAAAATTTCAATGATTTGTATAGTCATGACTCTCATGTTGAAAAATCGAAAATTATCAAAAAATGTTTTTTCTATGGAAAAATGTCAAATTTGATCATTTTTGGCTGATTTATACTTAGTCCAGTCATAAAGAACCTCTATGTATACATTTTGACTTACTTGGATCAAAATTTCAATGATTTGTATAGTAATGACTCTCATGTTGAAAAATCGAAAATTTTCAAAAAATGTTTTTTCTATCGAAAAATTCCAAATTTGATCATTTTTGGCTTATTTCTACTTAGTCCAGTCATAAAGAACCTCTTTGTATACATTTTGACTTACTTGGATCAAAATTTCAATGATTTGTATAGTCATGACATTTAATTGTAAAATCGAAAATTTTCAAATAATGTTTTTTCTATCGAAAAATTCCAAATTTGATCATTTTTGGCTTATTTCTACTTAGTCCAGTCATAAAGGACCTCTTTGTATACATTTTGACTTACTTGGATCAAAATTTCAATGATTTGTATAGTCATGACTCTCATGTTGAAAAATCGGAAATTTTCAAAAAATGTTTTTTCTAACGAAAAATGTCAAATTTGATCATTTTTGGCTTATTTATACTTAAGCCAGTCATAAAGGACCTCTATGTATACATTTTTACTTTCTTGGATCAAAATTTCAATGATTTGTATAGTCATGACTCTCATGTTGAAAAATCGAAAAATTTCAAAAAATGTTTTTTCTATCGAAAAATGTCAAATTTGATCATTTTTGGCTTATTTCTACTTAGTCCAGTCATAAAGGACCTCTATGTATACATTTTGACTTACTTGGATCAAAATTTCAATGATTTGTATAGTCATGACTCTCATGTTGAAAAATCGAAAATTTTCAAAAAATGTTTTTTTTTATCGAAAAATGTCAAATTTGATCATTTTTGGCTTATTTCTTCTTAGTCCAGTCATAAAGGACCTCAATGTATACATTTTGACTTACTTGGATCAAAATTTCAATGATTTGTATAGTCATGACAATCTTGTTGAAAAATCGGAAATTTTCAAAAAATGTTTTTTCTATCGAAAAATGTCAAATTTGATCATCTTTGGCTTATTTGTACTTAGTCTAGTCATTAAGGACCTCTATGTATACATTTTGACTTACTTGGATCAAAATTTCAATGATTTGTATAGTCATGACATTCTAGTTGTAAAATCGGAAATTTTCAAAAAATGCTTTTTCTATCGAAAAATGTCAAATTGGATCATTTTTGGAATATTTTTACTTAGTCCAGTCATAAAGTACCTCTATGTATACATTTTGACTTACTTGGATCAAAATTTCAATGATTTGTATAGTCAAGACATTCTAGTTGTAAAATCAGAAATTTTCAAAAAATGTTTTTTCTATCGAAAAATGTCAAATTTGATCATTTTTGGCTTATTTCTACTTAGTCCAGTCATAAAGGACCTCTATGTATATATTTTGACTTACTTGGATCAAAATATTAATGATTTGTATAGTCATGACCATCTTGTTAAAAAATCGGAAATTTTCAAAAAATGTTTTTTTCTATCGAAAAATGTCAAATTTGATCATTTTTGGCTTGTTTGTACTTAGTCCAGTCATTAAGGACCTCTATGTATACATTTTGACTTACTTGGATAAAAATTTCAATGATTTGTATAGTCATGACTCTCATGTTGAAAAATCGAAAATTTTAAGAAAAGTTTTTTCTATCGAAAAATGTCAAATTTGATCATTTTTGGCTTATTTCTACTTAGTCCAGTCATAAAGGACCAATATGTATACATTTTGACTTACTTGGATCAAAATTTCAATGATTTGTATAGTCATGACATTCTAGTTGTAAAATCGGAAATTTTCAAAAAATGTTTTTTCTATCGAAAAATGTCAAATTGGATCACTTTTGGCTTATTTATACTTAGTCCAGTCATAAAGGACCTCTATGTATACATTTTGACTTACTTGGATCAAAATTTCAATGATTTGTATAGTCATGACATTCTAGTTGTAAAATCAGAAATTTTCAAAAAATGTTTTTTCTATCGAAAAATGTCAAATTTGATCATTTTTGGCTTATTTCTACTTATTCCAGTCATAGAGGACCTCTATGTATACATTTTGACTTACTTGGATCAAAATTTCAATGATTTGTATAGTCATGACTCTCATGTTGAAAAATCGAAAATTTTCAAAAAATGTTTTTTCTATCGAAAAATGTCAAATTTGATCATTTTTGGCTTATTTATACTTAGCCCAGTCATAAAGAACCTCTATGTATACATTTTGACTTACTTGGATCAAAAGTTCAATGATTTGTATAGTCATGACTCTCATATTAAAAATCGAAAATTTTCAAAAAATATTTTTTCTATCGAAAAATGTCAAATTTGATCATTTTTGGCTTATTTCTACTTAGTCCAGTCATAAAGGACCTCTATGTATACATTTTGATTTACTTGGAACAAAATTTCAATGATTTGTATAGTCATGACTCTCATGTTGCAAAATCGAAAATTTTCAAAAAATGTTTTTTCTATCGAAAAATGTCAAATTTGATCATTTTTGGCTTATTTATACTTAGCCCAGTCATAAAGAACCTCTATGTATACATTTTGACTTACTTGGATCAAAATTTCAATGATTTGTTTAGTCATGACATTCTAGTTGTAAAATCGAAAATTTTCAAAAAATATTTTTTCTATCGAAAAATGTCAAATTTGATCATTTTTGGCTTATTTCTACTTATTCCAGTCATAGAGGACCTCTATGTATACATTTTGACTTACTTGGATCAAAATTTCAATGATTTGTATAGTCATGACTCTCATGTTGAAAAATCGAAAATTTTCAAAAAATGTTTTTTCTATCGAAAAATGTCAAATTTGATCATTTTTGGCTTATTTATACTTAGCCCAGTCATAAAGAACCTCTATGTATACATTTTGACTTACTTGGATCAAAATTTCAATGATTTGTTTAGTCATGACATTCTAGTTGTAAAATCGGAAATTTTCAAAAAATGTTTTTTCTATCGAAAAATGTCAAATTTGATCATTTTTGGCTTATTTCTACTTATTCCAGTCATAGAGGACCTCTATGTATACATTTTGACTTACTTGGATCAAAATTTCAATGATTTGTATAGTCATGACTCTCATGTTGAAAAATCGGAAATTTTCAAAAAATGTTTTTTCTATCGAAAAATGTCAAATTTGATCATTTTTGGCTTATTTATACTTAAGCCAGTCATAAAGGACCTCTATGTATACATTTTTACTTTCTTGGATCAAAATTTCAATGATTTGTATAGTCATGACTCTCATATTGAAAAATCGAAAAATTTCAAAAAATGTTTTTTCTATCGAAAAATGTCAAATTTGATCATTTTTGGCTTATTTCTACTTATCCAGTCATAAAGGACCTCTATGTATACATTTTGACTTACTTGGATCAAAATTTCAATGATTTGTATAGTCATGACTCTCATGTTGAAAAATCGAAAATTTTCAAAAAATGTTTTTTTCATCGAAAAATGTCAAATTGGATCATTTTTGGAATATTTTTACTTAGTCCAGTCATAAAGTACCTCTATGTATACATTTTGACTTACTTGGATCAAAATTTCAATGATTTGTATAGTCAAGACATTCTAGTTGTAAAATCAGAAATTTTCAAAAAATGTTTTTTCTATCGAAAAATGTCAAATTTGATCATTTTTGGCTTATTTCTACTTAGTCCAGTCATAAAGGACCTCTATGTATATATTTTGACTTACTTGGATCAAAATATTAATGATTTGTATAGTCATGACAATCTTGTTAAAAAATCGGAAATTTTCAAAAAATGTTTTTTTCTATCGAAAAATGTCAAATTTGATCATTTTTGGCTTGTTTGTACTTAGTCCAGTCATTAAGGACCTCTATGTATACATTTTGACTTACTTGGATCAAAATTTCAATGATTTGTATAGTCATGACTCTCATGTTGAAAAATCGAAAATTTTAAGAAAAGTTTTTTCTATCGAAAAATGTCAAATTTGATCATTTTTGGCTTATTTCTACTTAGTCCAGTCATAAAGGACCAATATGTATACATTTTGACTTACTTGGATCAAAATTTCAATGATTTGTATAGTCATGACATTCTAGTTGTAAAATCGGAAATTTTCAAAAAATGTTTTCTCTATCGAAAAATGTCAAATTGGATCACTTTTGGCTTATTTATACTTAGTCCAGTCATAAAGGACCTCTATGTATACATTTTGACTTACTTGGATCAAAATTTCAATGATTTGTATAGTCATGACATTCTAGTTGTAGAATCAGAAATTTTCAAAAAATGTTTTTTCTATCGAAAAATGTCAAATTTGATCATTTTTGGCTTATTTCTACTTATTCCAGTCATAGAGGACCTCTATGTATACATTTTGACTTACTTGGATCAAAATTTCAATGATTTGTATAGTCATGACTCTCATGTTGAAAAATCGAAAATTTTCAAAAAATGTTTTTTTCTATCGAAAAATGTCAAATTTGATCATTTTTGGCTTATTTATACTTAGCCCAGTCATAAAGAACCTCTATGTATACATTTTGACTTACTTGGATCAAAAGTTCAATGATTTGTATAGTCATGACTCTCATATTAAAAATCGAAAATTTTCAAAAAATATTTTTTCTATCGAAAAATGTCAAATTTGATCATTTTTGGCTTATTTCTACTTAGTCCAGTCATAAAGGACCTCTATGTATACATTTTGATTTACTTGGAACAAAATTTCAATGATTTGTATAGTCATGACTCTCATGTTGCAAAATCGAAAATTTTCAAAAAATGTTTTTTCTATCGAAAAATGTCAAATTTGATCATTTTTGGCTTATTTCTACTTAGTCCAGTAATAAAGGATCTGTTTGTATACATTTTGACTTACTTGGATCAAAATTTCAATGATTTGTTTAGTCATGACATTCTAGTTGTAAAATCGGAAATTTAAAAAAAATGTTTTTTCTATCGAAAAATGTCAAATTTGATCATTTTTGGCTTATTTCTACTTATACCAGTCATTAAGGACCTCTATGTATACATTTTGACTTACTTGGATCAAAATTTCAATGATTTGTATAGTCATAACTCTCATGTTGAAAAAGCGAAAATTTTCAAAAAATTTTTTTTTCTGTCGAAAAATGTCAAATTTGATCATTTTTGGCTTATTTATACTTAGACCAGCCATAAAGGACCTCTATGTTTACATTTTGACTTACTTGGATCAAAATTTCAATGATTTGTATAGTCATGACATTCTAGTTGAAAAATCGAAAATTTTCAAAAAATGTTTTTCAATCGAAAAATGTCAAATTGGATCATTTTTGGGTTATTTCTACTTAGTCCAGTCATAAAGGACCTCTATGTATACATTTTGACTTACTTGGATCAAAATTTCAATGATTTGTATAGTCATGACTCTCATGTTGAAAAATCGAAAATTTTCAAAAAATGTTTTTTCTATCGAAAAATGTCGAATTTGATCATTTTTGGCTTATTTCTACTTAGTCCAGTCATAAAGGACCTCTTTGTATACATTTTGACTTACTTGGATCAAAATTTCAATGATTTGTATAGTCATGACTCTCATGTTGAAAAATCGAAAATTTTCAAAAAATGTTTTTTCTATCGAAAAATGTCAAATTTGATCATTTTTGGGTTATTTCTACTTAGTCCAGTCATTAAGGACCTCTATGTGTACATTTTGACTTACTTGGATCAAAATTTCAATGATTTGTAGTCATGACATTTTAGTTGTAAAATCGGAAATTTTCAAATATGTTTTTTCTATCGAAAAATGTCAAATTTGATCCTTTTTGGCTTATTTATACTTAGTACAGTCATAAGGGACCCTATGTATACATTTTGACTACTTGGATCAAAATTTCAATGATTTGTATAGTCATGACATTCTAGTTGTAAAATCGGAAATTTTCAAAAAATGTTTTTTCTATCGAAAAATGTCAAATTTGATCATTTTTGGCTTATTTATACTTAGTCTAGTCATTAAGGACCTCTTTGTTTACATTTTGACTTACTTGGATCAAAATTTCAATGATTTGTATAGTCATGACTCTCATGTTGAAAAATCGAAAATTTTCAAAAAATGTTTTTTCTATCGAAAAATGTCGAATTTGATCATTTTTGGCTTATTTCTACTTAGTCCAGTCATAAAGGACCTCTATGTATACATTTTGACTTACTTGGATCAAAATTTCAATGATTTGTATAGTCATGACTCTCATGTTGAAAAATCGAAAATTTTCAAAAAATGTTTTTTCTATCGAAAAATGTCAAATTTGATCATTTTTGGGTTATTTCTACTTAGTCCAGTCATAAAGGACCTCTATGTATACATTTTGACTTACTTGGATCAAAATTTCAATGATTTGTATAGTCATGACTCTCATGTTGAAAAATCGAAAATTTTCAAAAAATGTTTTTTCTATCGAAAAATGTCGAATTTGATCATTTTTGGCTTATTTCTACTTAGTCAAGTCATAAAGGACCTCTATGTATACATTTTGACTTACTTGGATCAAAATTTCAATGATTTGTATATTCATGACTCTCATTTTGAAAAATCGAAAATTTTCAAAAAATGTTTTTTCTATCGAAAAATGTCAAATTTGATCATTTTTGGCTTATTTATACTTAGCCCAGTCATAAAGGACCTCAATGTATACATTTTGACTTACTTGGATCAAAA